>NC_132890.1:608828-653828 GCF_030463535.1 Salminus brasiliensis
TCAGATTATCTTCATTTCTCAGGGACTAGAGGAAGAGAATACTACACGCCTAGTGTGTAGTCTGTGCCTCCATACAGTCGGCTGTCTTTCTGCGTGATTTCCTGCCTCGCTGGCTCTAAATTGGATCTGTCCAGAGCTCATTATATCAGCTGATGCCCGCAGATCAGAAACATATGCTGAGTGAAGTGGCTGTGACACAGCAGGACATTTACCCTCAATTAGCCCGGGAGGTCTGCTCAGCCTCTTCTATCTGATCTCCAATCCGCTGACCTCGCCTCCTCCCTCTGCCTCTCCTCCTCATTCTGCCCTGCCTTCTCTCTCTATCGGTTCATTAGTAAAAGTAGTTGCTCCTCTAAGGAGATGCCAATGGCTTTTAAAAATTGGAACCAGTTTCTTAGGGGAAAAGTATCTGGGTTTGGCCAATTGTTCATTTTTGGAAACTTCAGAAGATTGTAAAACAGCTGAAATGTAAATGATTTTGCTTTAATACAATATCATTTATCTTGCCAGTAGTGGTTCATTTTGATTGAACTGATCTTCTGAAGAAAACAGACTAGGTCTTATGTGTCTTCTTGCAAGCCAATTTGAAAAACCTTATCATCTGAAAGCAAGTATAATAGCAATGTCTGGAAGGAATTATTAGAGAGAGTATTATTGGAAAGATTTTAGAACTTGATCAAAATAATTATAATAGCCAAAGGTTTGTTTACTTTATAGCTCATGCAGTGTCTAAATTAGTTTTCCCCACTTCATTAAAATGCCTTTTAACCTCATTCTCTATGCAAATGACAGCTGTTCCACATGTTTTGCACTCATGTTGTGTAAACACAAATACTGTAGAAAATAAGCCTCGCTCCCGTCATCACTCCGGTCAGATGTAATCTCTTCTGCAGAACAAGTTTTGATTTCAAAACAGGCTTTCAGGTGTGAGCTTTTGATCGAAGTGGAGCTTCACCTTGACAGCAAAAGACTTCTTAACAGGCTGACACGGCTCCGTATCCTCCACATATTCATTCATATTCCTCCACCTCCAGCGCTTTAGTCTACTCGAGCGGAACTAAGCAGCTGAAATCCACGTTCTAATGTATGCAGGTATATAGAACCGCCTGCTGATCTCTCCATCTGGAACATCCTCCAGCACAGACCTGGGCTCTCACAGTTTTGTATGTAAACTGTGCATGTGCTCATTTCTGTCCATAAATGATTTATGATTTATGTGTTTTATGTGAGTGAGAATGTGCGACGTTTACAACAACTCCTTTTCCCGGTTTGTTTTTAGTGGGATGATTTTTGGTTTAAGTATATTTTATGTTCAATATTGTATACGAAAAATAATTGTCCTTTAATATAAATTACACATTGTAATTTTCATTTTTTAACTTTTATTAGGGATGCTTTTATTATTTTTTTATTATTCATGTTACTTTCATATTTCAGTATTATTTTCACTTTTGAACTTAATCAGCTCACTTTAATTGAATCTCCTAAACTGAACCTCATGCTTTCACATTAAGCACAAAAAAGAAGAAATATTAAAACTGTTGGGTTTTAATCATTTCTTCTTCATTGATATTCTGTAATCAAGTGAAACTGAGGGAAACTGAGTTGGCTGTTATTTTGATGCAATATGAAAACCTGTAGAGTTGGCTTGATGTTTGGACAGCGCAACAGTGTTGATTAAAACTCATATCCTTCCCATTGACTTCTGGCACCATCTGTTTGCAAACTGGGCACAAATTGGGCAAGTTTGAGTAGCATGAGTTTGTTTAATTACCAGGCTGTACGCCAGCACTGCTCATTGATACGTCTGTCCCCAAACTGAACTGCTCCATATATTTTTCAAAAATCTTTGATTACAATGATGACTTTCTTGGTGCATTCAGTTGAGATGTAACCAGTATTTACTTGTTTGTGTATTAACCTGTTTGCTCTACTCTGAGTTTTCCCTCGGTCAGTTTGTTGGTTGTCCCCATGTGCTCTAGAGCATGTCTTGTTTGTGTCTCCTTTCCTGTCTCCACCACCTAGCCCCACCTAGTCATTGGTGTTCCCACCTAGCCTTGCTCTGTTGCTAACTCTTGTCAGGTGTTCCTTGTTTGTCTCTTTGGTAAGTAATCGCTTTGCCTCAGTGTTCCTGGTTCCTGTTTGTTTGTTTCTTTTGTCAGTTTTGTTATTTTTCCCTTTTTGTTTTGGTATCCAGTTTCTGTATTTGTTTTTTTAGATTTCCTGTTTTATCATTTCTGATTAAACTCATTACTTCTTCCATCTGCAAGCTCCACAATCATACCACTTATTATTTTGTGAAGTAAACTAAACTTGCAGAACTAGAAAAGGTTGAGTATTTCTTAAAATTGAAACTTTTATTCAGTTTGAGTTTGCATGATATTTTTTAAAAATGTGTTGTCCTTTAAACTGGAAGTTTTGGGGTTGCATTTTTCTTTGCATGCATTTCTTTGTATAATAAGTTCATACAGTAGTATACAGGAGCAGAGCATGTACACTGATGGTTCTAATGTACAGAATAGAACCTGTTACATATTGATGAATGAGTTTTAATCAAAGCGAAATTCACTGCTAATATCTCTATATGCAACATTGTTTTTCCATGTGAACTTTTCTGAAGTTTAAACAACATTGCAAAATGTGAGATTCAGAAGCCTCACTGACCAGGACTAAAAAGTCCTGTAAGACTTTCCCATTCCACTAGTCAACGTCCAGACACTCATTCATTCCTCACTCTTTATAGTCGAGTCTTAGCAGACGCGCTGGTGCAATGTTCTGTTGCTTCATACTGCAATAGTTGACGGTATGCAAGGCTTTTTCAGTGGAGACCATTCAGAAAGCATAAATGGGCCCCAAGAATGAAAGAGCATAAATCAATAATCTCAAACTCTGGAGAGCTGCTGAATGTTAAGGCTCAAGCTCTTTTCGGGCAATTGAAAGTCAGGGAAGTCAATTTCTGCTTTGTTTTCTTGGTGGAAAAGAGATGTTCAGCCATGCCTTCCATTGACCCAGTCTCAACCAGGCTAGGATGACAAAGCACTCCTATAGGACTCATTAAAGATGGTCACAGAGTTGATGTCGGCCCTAGATCACAGAGGATGGGTTTACAGCTGGACCACTGGGAGAACTCATTGGTTTTAACTGGGTCCACAGAGCCAGATATGGGAGTCTGCTCCAGTGTCTGATCCAAAATCATAAACTCCCAGGATGATATCTCTGTTAAGGCTACTGATCAGAGCCTGGAGGTTTCTGTTCAGATTTTGGTTACTGGCAGTTTTTTTAGGCATTTCTGTATGAGTCTAAGGTGTTAATGACTCTAATGGTTCACAGGAGACCTCACCAAGAGGATCAACAGACAAAGTGACAAGGGCTGTAAATGATTTAGACATGTCTTTGAGACTGATAAGACTTAGATTCAAGGGCAAATCCAAAAACTTACAGCTCACATACTGTTGAAGAACTATGATTTATACCATATTCTCATTTTCAGTGAGTTGAATGAATAAATAAAAAGAATGTAAGGATCAGCAACAATGCTATTGTGAGCATTATAATAGCTACTTTCAAATAGCTGGTTAACATAATGCAGCTTGCTACTGGTTGCACTTACAATGATTGCTGCTGTCTTGCTGCTGACCTATTTTAAGGCTGTGTTTTTGTATGTAAGTGTTTGCTGCAAAACAAAAACCCAACTATTTTCATTGTTGTTTGTGAGCTGGGAGAAATCCGTGATTGCCAAATCATCACTGTAAAAAAAACAAAAAACAAAGAAAGAAAAGGGAAATGTTTTGAGCAAGTGTTCAAATACAAAAGAATCTGGAGTCATATCTGCACTTCATTGTATTTCATATGGTTTTGAACAGCCTAGTTTTCTCATGTATGCTGTAGAGTCCTGTGGCATCAAACATGATTTGAGAGGCAAAATAAATGACATACCTAGTAAATCCACAACAGTTCTTTCTGCCAGAAGCTTGTTTCTCTTTGAAGACAGGATGTTACCCTTTGCAATGGATGATAATGTTAAGGTGCAATGATGGAAAAGAACAGTGAGTTATCCCAGAATGTGCTTAGAATGCTAATGAACTCAGGCTGGCATTGATCTATTATATATTAAAGTATGTACAGTTTTATCAATACGACTGCACATACAAAGTAGTTCTAACAAACATAAATAATGACAACAGTGATCTCCAATCAGTGCCCCACATTCCTTTATTCTGTAAAGCTCAGATGCTACTGGTTCCTGATCTTACTGTAGGTTCTCCATCTGTCAGTGTTCCAGCTGTCAGCTTCAGCAGAAATCTGTTAATACCTGATTACTCACTAATCACCTGATCAGCTCATTAACATATGAAGAGACTACTCTCACAGTCTGAGCTCTGAGAGATGTTGCTGGGCTTCACATCTTCAGCAGTGCTGATCTTTATGTTTGGAGTTCATTAACTAACGCTGATGAGTTTCACACTTTACAGTAAGAGCCTTATTATTTAATAAGAGAGTCAACTAATAACTCATTAATAAATGGACGTGGACATATTGGATTGGATTGGGGTTCAAAACTTGACTGATAAAGAAGATAAAGGAAGAAAAGAGCAGAGACCTGAGATTTAACAGTAGAGATGAGTAAATGGTAAGAGAGACATCACTGTTGTCTTTTTTATTTGTGGCAGATCTGCTTATTCTAATTTGTAATTCCTGAACAGCTATAAGAGCAGTCATGTTTTGAAGTGGTGTTTCAGAGCAACTGGTTGAAATACACTGATGCTACAGATAGCTTGTTAATAACACGGGCCCCTTGGGCTGGGCAGGTGCATGTGGATGTGACCCAGCCCTGAAATATTTACCCATGACTAGCCTTGTGTACCTCATGCACGAACATCGAACATTCATCACGGTGCTAAAGGATGGCAGCTCAGCACTCTGCTCTCATGTCCCTGCGGGTATTACTGCAGCATTAGTGTTTGATGAAGCACACTGCACATGCACCAACATCATCCCACCCCCACCCTCTGTATTCTCCATCCCTCTATTCTCTTTCTGACATTCACATTTCTTTCACTCTCTTTATATTTCTGCCTCTCTCTCTCTCTCTCTCTCTCTCTCTCTCTCTCTCTCTCTCCCACCCTCCCCTCTCTCTGGTCAGTAGTGTCCAGACCATGGATGTGTCAGGAACGTAATGATTAATGGAATTTTCTGCAGCTTCAAAGGGAATTGTGTCCTGTCAGCGACCCCTCCCATCACAGAAGCACCTCAGTCCGAAAGGTGCAATTACTGTGCTTTTAGTGGACCCCTTTTCCCCTCTCATTGCCTCTCCTCTTCCTCAGTCATTCATCAGGGGCATGTTCTGACTCTCTCTCGGAAGCCACAGGGCTACTGCGCTCCAGCTCCCTATTTACTTTTCCCATTCGTGGGCTGAGAGATGGCTTCTTGTGGGGTAGGAGTTAAAGTTCAAATGATTTAGCCACCGTTCTTTCCTCAGACGCATGCATCTCGCATACTGAGCAGATCATATGGGTTTGGGGCTTTATGGAGGATGTGTGGATATAACTTGAGCAGTGAGATCTTGAATCTCACTATGAATCTTTGCAGCAGTAGAAGTGAAGTGGGTGGAGAAGCAGAAGGTGTAGTATTGTGGGTGAAAACACTGTCCATCCTGTGGCAGAGTGGGGTTCAATTCCCTATATAATTCCCTGGACACTACACCAATAGTCATTGAGCTCTAATTCTCAAATTTAAGTCACAGTGGTGCTTCAGCTATATCCTGTAAATGTAAAGCCTGCCCAGTGCCTGCCCAAGTTTTCCTGCACTGAGTAATATATCATGAAGGCTGGCAGCATCAAGAAGAGCTTATTTATACCCCACACATCTGGACAACTAATAAGCATGTGGGCCAGTTCTCAGGACTCTCATTCAGGTTCCTTGCTGAGAAAATCAGCCTGACAGTCCAGTATACATTCAGACTGGACCATACATTCAACCAGTCATTCTTCCAGTAATTTTTTAATCTGTACACATTTAACAATGTTATAGACGGAGGACTATCACTTTTTCCTCTAATAAGAATACAGGTACAATTTGGCATTGCTACTAAGGAGCAACAGCTAGTGTGTTTTCCCACCATACTATTGTCCACAGTTTACTGTTGAGTCTAATGTCCTCTGCTCATCTATCTCCAAATGTGTTTTCTGTCATTTTTTACACAAGAAATGCAGTTCAAAAAGCTGTACATAATGATCCCTATTGTTAGGTTGCCAATGGTGGCCAATTGTTCCAACTAGAAGTGTGCTTTGCTTGTACCAAAACATATGGAAAAGAAGTAGAGGTAGTTTGCACTTTTGGAGTTTATGGTACTTTCTTCAGGAGGAAAAATAAACTGGAATGGATGCTGCTTCCAGCTCACAGAACATTAGCTCCGGATGGTAAATACATCCATCAGATGACAGTCCATTCTTAGGGCACCCACCCAGCCTTTCTGTCTCATTAAACTCTGCCTGTATGGGGTGGAGGAGGACCACACAGAGTCAGTGCAAAGCATGTGGGCATAATTTTACACGTTTCTCAGAATACCACCAAATTCTTAAATGGGAATTTTAAAGGCAGTTTACACTGTGGAGTGCAGTACAGGGCAAGATTCCACTTGATTTTGGGCATCTTCTCATATTCTCCAGGATCCTCAGTGAATTTGCACTGTACCCAGACAGACATTTCTCAATATTTATTGTGAAAATTGTTTTTGTACTATAAAAGTAACCTGTTTTATTCAAAGTGAATAAATGCATTACTTTTTGTGATAGGTGGCCAGGCTAAAGCACAGCCTCGATGAAATGGGATTAATGTTACAGCTAATGTACAGAAATGTGATCAGAATTAACTTTGCCATCTTTGATGTGGCCTTTTTTTAACTTATTTATGTTGCTTTGGTGCTTAGATATTGGTATATATTGTATGTAGGTTCCAAAGTTCATATGACTCATACAACTGCATTAGTCTAATTGTCTTTACATCTCTGATTTCTGAGAGCTTTTAGCAAAAGTCAGTTAAACGCAGTTAAAGAGGGAGCTGCATTTGTTCACAGTTTACAAAGAAATGTTGCATTTTAATTTGTAGCAGTCGAAGAGGGAGACATCTTTTTGACTTTCGGATTATGTTAATCTGGCTCCACAGGGGTCCAAGTGTAAATGTACAAAGTACGTCTTATGAAGATCTTCCCAAGTCTAATAAATGTCTGCTGTATTTCATCATTATTGCTCTACTCTCCATGTAGAATGGGCGGTTCTAAAAGCGGTAATGCATATGTCGGCATAGCCCTGACCAATCACAAGGCTAACATTTGCCCTCTCTTTGAGTCTGAGCTAAAGCTAAGGCTAAACCTGGTGAGCTAAAGAAGATTTTAAGGATTGCTGAGGAGAGATTACTGCTTTGTTTTTTTTCTATTTAAACGTTGCTCATTAAAATGTGTTCTCAGGGGCTTTAACCTTGCTACATTACATTGGCATAACTTTGACATTGACAGTAGAAATTTTATACCGTCATAACAGACAGTGTAATATCTGATGTCATGACACAGCCAGATAAAAGTGTAGTGTTAGCAATGAGAAAATTATTATCTGTGTTAAAACTCTGCTCTAGTCTTTGCATCATGTCTTAAAATGTCCTCTAACAATGGTAAAATCACTGCAACACACATCGCACAGCTTCCAGCATTACTGCCCTACCATTTAAATCTGCTGAAGAATTGTAGCTTTTGCTTTGGGCAATGATGAACAGGACTTCAGGATTCAAGGGCTGTTTTGCTTCTTCATTTTTGGGGAACTGAATGTTTGGCGCCGTCCTTTGAGTCCCTGCTGAGCCAGAATCTGATGCCCTTAATCACTGCTACCTCCAGAATCATCACACTGACAGACGAATGCAACTCTCACAGTGTTTCTCTCTCCCCCCCCCCCCCCTCTCTCTCTCTCTCTCCCTGCCTCATCATCATCTCTCTTTCTCTCAAGCTCCATGTCTGAACACAAACATGCCCCCAAGCAGCAGGCCAGGTGGCTGGTGGTGCTTTGCCTCAAGTGCTGATGAATTAATAAACAATGTGCTCGGCAGACAGGTCTGACATGGATGAGAGATGTAGGTGCAAAGCCTCTGCAAGCTCCAACGATGGACAGTCTAGGTATAGAGACATACCGTGGGGTGTTTCAAGCTACTGTACACATTCTGTAGCCCTACTGTCATCTTCTCACACATTAAACTTTAACATGTTTCTCAGTCTAGCACTTCTCTAAGCCATGCCAGATTGACACTTTCTGGTGGACTTGGAAAGGTGACAAAGACAGCTGTATAAAGATGTTTTGTGGTCTACTATGGATGATACGTAGACTCTTAAAAAGTAAAGGTGCCAAAGCAGTTTCTTGGACAGATGCCATAGAAGAACCACTTTTGGTTCAATAAAGAGCTTCTCAGTGGACGCTTCTTTAAAGATCCAGTCTTGTACTTGATATATGTGATATATAAACGTCCAATTCCTAATCTTACTGTGGGTTCTCAGAAATCTGTTAATACCTGATGACAGCTGAACCCCAACAGGAGCTTTAATTACTAATGATCATCTGATCAGCTCATTAACATACAGAAAGACTACTCTCACAGTCTGAGCTCTGAGAGATGTTGCTGATCTTCATGTTTGGAGCTCATTAACAAAGGCTGATGAGTTTCACATTACAATAAGAGCCTTTCTGCTGTTTATAAGTGTTAATAACTCATTAATAAATGAACATAGAACATAGAATGAACATGATGAGATGAAGAACTATCAAACTAAAGGGGAGGAAATGATAAGGTCAGGTGATGGTCTGTGAGTTAAAGACTGACCCTGAGAAGGATTTTCTAAAGCTGGGAGGGTTAACACTGACTGATAGAGAAGACAAAGGAAGAACAGGAAGCAGAAACTTCCTGAATTTTAACAGTAGAGATGAAGATGGGTCACTATTTGTGCTGTAACTGATTATTAATGATTTGTAAGATATATTAATGACCTAATAAAAAACATCCATTAACAGCTATATCTGAACCGGTGCCTTTCTGGAGTCTTCAAATACTGATCTGTGCATAAAATATTCTGGCACATGAACAAAGAAGCCACAGAAACTTATTTCATATGGGTGGTTGTTGACAATATGCAAATCAGCTAAAGCACATTTCTAAGATTTATGTGTACATGCCATGCTCTGTTTTTGCCTCTGGTGAATCCCAGAATACTTTGAAATGGTTAATGCTTTAAAAAGTAGCTGAAGGCGGTGAATGAAAGGTGTACTGAAATGGAAAGCACTGTGTGGGTGTTGTTATGATTACTGTCTATAACTGTATGTTTATTACACTGTCTGTTTATTAGGATAGTGCACTTTTAGATAGACTTTAAGATACTTAAGTTAAACTCCATTATCTAAACAGTACTAAACATTAAATTCACTTCATTTCATAACCTTAACCTCAACCTAATCTAAACCTTCACTGGTTGGTTCTAAAGCAAATCCCAACCCTAACACAGATGAGAATCAGTTTCAACAGATCATTTGTTAACATTTTAAGCATCTGTGGATAATCTATAGGATATGTGTGTTTTATTATTATTTTACAAGTTTACAAATTTGACATTTCAGATTAAGGAAGCACCTTTTTAAGGACTAAACAGTTATAGAAGACCTGTGTAAATAAATAATTGATGGTTCATGCAATGATTCAGGCTGTTTGGCTTGTGTTCTCTCGTTTAATGTAATTCTTTTTATATGAGTTTATATACTTAATTCAAGTATTATTAAACTGGATATTTATTTCTTCACTCAATTATATTTCCAAGAAATAAAAACATTTAAATTCTTTACTTTTGTATTTCAAAGTGCAAATAATAGAGGTCTGTTCTTTCTTTTTTGTTCTTTCCAGTCAGTTGAGCTGCTTGCAAATGTCCTTGATCATTAATTTTTTCAGTTTTCATTAAAACATCAAACTACATTCTTATCAATGAAAAATGAAACAACTGTGTTAACATGTCTTTGTGTGAAGACTGGTACCACTGATTAGTCATTACACCAAACACCACCAAAGAGCATATTTCTTTTTAAAACTGTTACTTTTCACGTTTATATTCTTAAGTACAAAGAAATTAGAGTGAGTTAAATCTTGGGAAACCAAATTACAAATTAACCACCAAAAAAAAAAAAAAAAAAAAAACTAAGTTGACATCAGAGATGTAGACCTCTGAAGCCATTTTGCAGTCATTCTACAGTCAAACTAAAGATAAAATCTATGTATGCTTATTGCTCCTTAAGAAATCCCATGACAAATGGAGGAAAATGCAAAATATAAAAGGAAAAATAAACTAAAGTTAAAAGTGGAAATTATTCCAGAAAAGGTGACTTGCAGAGCTTTTTAAAAAGTCTTGTCTATGTACAGGGATGAAAGATTTCTCTCTGAATTTCCCTTTTCATTGAGAAATTGCACCATCTAACTTACATGTCACTTCTTTTCTCGTCGCATGTACTGTATGTTGGTTTAAATGATGAAACTGCAGTGTTTTCCCAACAATAAAAAATGTTTCTTCTTTTATTTCGCCAACGTACATAAAATAACTCCAACAGTGTCCCAACAAACATCAACTAAAGACAGCGTTTGCTCAGCGTTTGGGCCATTCAGACTTTTCAGATATGAAGTGCAGTTCAGTTTGTTATGTGTGTCTCAGCATGCAGAGGTCATTCTCACTTTGTATATCTGTGACTCACATGAAACAGTAGCCCTGAGCATTTCTCAGACATTGTGCATGTATGGCACAGTGTGCTTTTTTCATTATATCTAATATCCTTCTTTAAATTCCCAAAGCAAAAAATAAGAAGGATGCAAAATGTATGCAGAATTTACAGATCCCGGTGCCGAGGCCAGTATCCAACATCATAAAGATGCAAATCAGAATCAGGAGAGAGTGCGCTGGGTATTTTCTGCTTGGATATAATAAAATTTTATTTTAACTGACTCAGCACATGCTCTGCTGACCATTGATTCCCATGACGAAGCTCCTCAGAAAGGGGTGAATTCAGTTCTCCTCAAAGCTGAATGAACAATGAAGTGGTGAAATATTGTCACATGCTTTTCCCAAACTTGACTTTGTAGTTAACTTCAAAACTAAGCTCTAGCAGAACACATTTATCCCATGTGGACCGAGAACCACTGTCTACTATAATAGTTCTTCAGTTTTTCTCTTTTCAGCCTAAAGACTTAGCGAACATGAACATGACCTCAGGCATGACATTCACCACAGAACACATGAATGCTTCGGTGGTCCGGATCTTGCCATACACAGCGAAAGGTCACCCATACAAATGGAAGGCCAACTCTTAAGAAAAGGTCAGAGCTGTTGTATTCTGCAAACTGGATGCAAGGATATTATGAATAAGTACAGGCAGATTAGACTTTCAGAAAAAGAAGATTTTTTTATAGAGCATGAAAAATGTACACAATATATAATCATCTTTATCTGTCCTGAATATCATACAGATCTTGTTGAATATTGCTTTATTGGGGAATTCACAGTTGTTGTTTTTTTTGCATAATTAATTAAATAAATATTTTTTGCTAGTTAAATATTCTTTTATTGGATTGGATTTGGATTGCGTTTTTTAGTTGAATGGATTTGCTGGTCTACCAGCATGACCAGCTCAATCAAACTAATCGAGCAGTTTGACCAGGTTGACATTAAGCTAAAAGTTGGTCAGAAGGTTCAACCACTCGGCTCACCACAATAAGCTGTGTTTTCACCTGAATGACCAGCTGTCCAACCACCTTGACATTAAAAAGCTTTGACCATCTGAAACCAGCGACCAGGAAAGCTGGTCTTGAGCTGGATTTTTGTGAAAAGATCAACAATTAAAATATGCAAAATTTGAAAATCAGATGAGCTCAATCATTTTCACTGGTGCCTTTAAACTGAGAATTTGAACAACATGTGTGTCCAGTGTTCGTGTTGAAATATGAATGTCTGTTCTGTGGGTAGTTCTTACTGGAGACTG
This sequence comes from Salminus brasiliensis, assembly GCF_030463535.1. Classification (NCBI taxonomy): domain Eukaryota; kingdom Metazoa; phylum Chordata; class Actinopteri; order Characiformes; family Bryconidae; genus Salminus; species Salminus brasiliensis. The sequence continues at coordinate 620,873 of NC_132890.1, forward strand.
ACTCTGAACTCTGAACTCTGGAAGAAGAAGAAGGGGCAGAATACTAAACATCTGCTCCACTGTTGGAATTTCTCATGACGTCTCAATAAAACAGTTTCCTGGCGATGGAGAGATGTACTTTCTCCTCTACTTGTCTGAATGTCCTCGGCCAGCTGTGAACCCTCTCACACATGCTCAGGGGTCATCCACCATGTCTGGCCCCAGGCAGTGGAGCTTGTGTGGTGCCCTTTAGAAAATGTGAGCAGTGACAAATAAACAAATTGTCAGCTAGCAATGTTTATTTGAGTTTTATGCAAAACAGGCAAAATCCATTGTTGTCCAAAGAAACCAGGCATTTCTAAAGCACTGTATTCTTCATTATATGAAGAGGAAGTGAGGTCAATCGCTCAGTGAATTGCCTGGTGTTCCACAGCAGCAAGGTAGAACTTTCTGATTGACATGTAGCCTTGAGAAGTGGAAGGAAAAAAGTTATTGAAACAGTAATTGAAGCAAGTAACCAAAATAGCTTGAGTTGAATGGCAATTGAAACAAGAAAACAAAAATGGCCCAAAGCAAACATGTTTATCAAGTCATTTAGTGTACTATTATGATTGATATTTTTATGTAGTTTCCTCACTGGTGAAAGAACATGTACCTTATATTTTAATAGAATAAGTAGTAATAGTTGTTTTTAGTAAATCAAATGACCAAATATACCAATTATAACTATATAAATATGAATTCTCACTTGCATTTAAATCAGTTGTTTCTTTAGTTAATTTGTCAAATTAAAATTATTTTTGTAATGCTTTTAAAAAGGCTGCATTACAGAAATTCAGTAATAATCAAATCTACAATTTATGAAGTATTGATTGTTGTTGTGCAGACAGTAGGAATAATGATCCTTCAAGTCTCATGTTTGATTTGGGGTTATGGAGACATCAGACCCTCTTCCAAATATCAAAAACTAACTCTATTTCAGGGCTCAATTCATGAATCTACATGACAGCCCTCATAAACCCATTCCAAAAAGCATCAGTTCACTCAAAGATTGCCAATGTCAAGCTGGCACAGGTTTGCACTTTGATCATCTGGCCTCCACTTGACCACATGAAAAAAGCCAGTCCTGACAGAAGAAAAGAGACAGCAAAGATAAGATGATCTCCAGAGCATGTGAGTCATGTGGAATGGTAATGTTCCCTACCTGTAGAACGTTACTTCTTCATGGTGGAAAATAATTCACTACTGTCTTCACAGCTCAGAAGATAACAGCACAATAGACCCAAAATGTCTCTAAACATCCAAGCGTTTCAGGGGTCTACAGGGGTCCCTTGTAATTAAAGCCAGTCTTAACGTGACGGTTAATTCTATATAGTGAAGCCACTCCTCTGAGAACTGATGGTTAGAAAAATCCAGAACATTTGCCAGCAGTGTACTGCAGCAGCGTCTTAGTGCTGTCATCTTATTAAGCTTACTTAAGTCCATGTCAACAAGGCATTGAGTCCTGGGCAGGATTGTGTGTGTAACCCACCATATTGATTGTGTCTATTATGTCAGTCACATCCTTTTAGTCCTGCCAGCCAATGTCTTTTACTTAGTGGCTCTAGTAGTCAGTCTACAGTAATTCTTTAATAAAGGCTGGCTGAATTAATTTATATTCAAAGAATCATTATAAGATTGGAAAGCACTGATGAGGAATCTGCATATAATCAATTTCTACTGTGACTATCGAGGGCACTTTTATATTACAGTATATTTAATATTTACAGTATAAAAGTCATAAGAAATTTCTGGCTTCTGACATGTAACTCATCTAACACTTTAATTCCTCGGTCTATCTAAAAAGACCCGCTACTGCAAACTCTCTGTGACCTGCCAGGCTTCGGTGAAGGAGGTTCAATAGCTTCTGACAGGGTGTGTGATTTCTTCAGAGCCTTACGGATGCGACTCAGCCCGACGGAACGGAGGACAAAAACCCAATGAGTAACGCTCGAGTTCTCCCTGCACCTGGGGATTTCCACTGCCAGCCATCCACTCTGACGGAGTGTAATGGCTTCTGAAGGGCTGCGGACGCTCTGACTGCAGATATTTCAGCCAGGCGTTTAGGCGGACATCAAAACACATTACGTCAAAGCGTGATGGAGCCTGTGTACGCTCCTGAAAGCAGAGAACAGAAAATAAAGACGTTAAATCCCCTGATCTGATTCACTCAGGTTATGCCACCTCTGAGCCGGCACTCGGTGCAATTATGCAACCAAAGAACAGCCTGGGATCAGTTCCTCCTGCATTTTGTTGTTTTTCTCTCCAAGCTTCTTATTTACAGGCCACGCACCCGTCCTGTAAATAATTGAAATAAATGCTTCATTGAAAAGCTAATCTGCACAATTCGTTTCTTACCCTAAATGTAGTCCATCCAGCTCATATACAGTGTTTACAAGTTTGCTGCTATAACCGAAGTCTGTAGCTCAATTTATAATTGAATTTGCTTACTTTATAAAATGACCACAGCCTGTTTTGTGCTCATGCAGTGTAAGAGTACCTGGGCTAGGTCCAGACTTCTGCAGTATAAAATGTAATACACAAGAAGTTGTGCTATTTACCCACTTTCAAGAGTTTGGTTCTTCCACCTTTGTCTCAGAATTTCCATTCATTTCAAATCAGAAATCAGTTTATAGTCATACAAGTAGATCAGTACACTAGCAACCATATCCACAGTGCAGCTCAACCTTGAGTGTATTGATGCAATTCTACTATGGTTCTGATAGTTCTAATATTGATTCGTTTTTAGGACGCTGAGGCTCATACATCTCTCTGCTCCCCTCCTCATGGCTCAGGTTGTCCTCATCTGTGTTTGAAGAGATGAAGTGTGTTCTAATGAAAGGTGTCTGTCTTCAATGCAGTGCTTCTGTCGAGGTGAAACATCAGTGCCAAGCTCCAATACAGAAATGGGTCATCCGTTCAAACCGGCAATCTGCAGATGGCGGCATGTAGAGACACACCTTCACGGTTTGGAATGGGAGTGTTTGGTTTTGTTGTTGGTGCTTGTGTTGCTTTGTTGTTAAGCCATTGAAATTAAACTCCTTCTTGTAAAGGCTGTGACTATTACCATGGCTCGTTACTCTTTGTTGTGATGGTGGCTGTTTAATAACTTATTGGCCATTGCCAGGGTACAGTTGAGCAAAGTGGGTTGATGTTTACAGAGATGCATTCTGTGCAGTATTAGCCTATCACTCATGTTGCAAGGTTGCAAGGTAGGAACTGTGATATATAATGGTTGAGAGACTCCAAAGCATTCAGTCATTTGTGATTTGGGAAGTATTGTTTGTAACAAGCTTTTTTTTCAATGCAAGGCTACATCTGCTTTGAAAACCCATAGAAGGAAATGGGGTTAAAAAAGCATGTTTTTGGTGAAAAATTGGAATTATCTCTCAGAGGAGAAATGTGAAAATGACAAACATGGCCAACTGGACAAAAATGTGTCACTGGAAAAGCTTTGTGGAAAGGCTAAAGAAGCCAACATTGGTCGCCAGCATGACTTGTCTGATCAATTATGTCTGTTAGAAATGGCAAATTGTGTAAATTTGTTTTCTCTGCAAGTCATTCCCCTTATACTTCAAACTGCACTAAGCTGCAGCCTACACAACATTTGATATTACCACACATGCTGTAAACACTCCTGGCAAAGGCCTCTCTTTGGCTTCTTGGACTCCTGTTAGATGAGAAGCGAAGCATATCTCCTTCACGTTTTAGAAACCTTTTCATAAACAGCCTAATGACTCCGCAGCGTGTGGTCAAAGCTGGATCGACGGCCTGCTCTCAGAGCTGATTAAATGAGTTGATTTGATTTTACTTCTTGACCTCTTACTCTTTAAAGCGTGTAAAACGCAGAAGAGAAGAAAAAACATCAAAGTCTGGTTAGAGACCGGGGGAAAGGGCCACGCTGGCTCTGTGGAAAGGTCACCTCAGCTGGTGTAGATGGGGTTTGACTTTGAGATCAGCAAGATCAACAGAAACTCCAAAGTAACAGCCTCACACACTGCCTATATCAAACTGTAAAACCTCAAAGGTCTGTTTATGTCTTGCAATTAAAGGCAGACTCTTAATTAAAAGTGAACAGTGGAGGTTTATGAGGATAAGGTCAAATCAGTATAAGCCTTGTTTATCTGCCCCCCCCTCTCTCTATTTCTGGGCCAGTAGTTGTGCTGATATATTTGCCTAATGGGGTGTGGATCCCAGGTATACAGAGGACTGTGAAGGAAAATGGCATCTTTTCTTTTGATGTTTCCTTCCCCAAATTAGACACTTCGTCCTCATTTTCATAGCAGGGAATATGAAGCTCCTGTTTGAATAAATAATTCTGAAGTTCTTGTCGAGTCCAGTACGCTTCACCGCAAATTGAGTTCAGCAAAGTTTTGTTGTTGTTGTTTATGATGCAGTATGCAGTATAATTGGTCATACAGTAATTCTAGATTCTGTTGACAAAGGATAATTGTTATGACTGACATTAACTATCACTGTCTAAACCTCCCAGCTTCAGGTTCCCTTAAAAGAAAGACCTACAAAACCTCTGATTTACATCATTTCCCCAGATTCAAAACATGTGTTCCTTTATAGATGATTAATAAACTCTTAACAGAGGATCAGTGCAGCAGCAGCAGTGAAGCTTCTGGATCCACTGAGGTAAAGATCCTGAAGATGTTCTGCTGATGTAGATGATCAGTAGATTTACTGTTTATCTGATACATCAAGTAGACTTAAAATTCTCACCCAGCCTAACCCACAACTTAACCCTAACCCTGATCCTAATCCCAACCTTAACATCAACCCACAACCTAGCCCTAACCCTGATCCTAATCCTAACCTTAACCTCAACCCACAACCTAACTCTAACCCTGATCCTAATCCTAACCTTAACCTCAACCCACAGCCTAACCCTAGCTCTCATCCTGGCTGTTTTATCTATTATTGTCTGCATTTTTAGCACAAAATAATAGAAGATTATTATAACAAACAAACTGACTCTAATTAATCAAGGGTGAATATGTATCATTCAATGCCTTTAAAAATCTTGCTTTATTTGAACCCTGGCTGTCATGTCATGGTTGTTGCGTGTTTCAGTTAAAATATTGACTAACTATGTGAAAATCATTTGAAATATTTATGCTTTTTGGAAGAGTAGTAACCTAATATCTTACTAATGTACCTGTAAAAAACCATGTATCAGATAAACGGCCAGTGAGTGAGAGTAGTGTGTGGTGCAGCAGCTTCTGACAGTCAGTCTATTGAAATGGTGTTGAATTCTCCACATTCCCTCAAAGAAACATATTTTTCCACTTTTACGTTTTAGGATTTTGGGGAGTTGCTTCTCATGAGCTTTTTCCTGGAGACTCAAAATGAGCTAAAACACAACCTCAAACATAAATATAGTTTGTGTCCTTGGGTTATTGTGTGAATTATGAATGAGTTATCTTAGTTTAGAAGTGAGCATTCCACAAACAAAAACATCAAAATATTTACGTAAAACCGAGGAAAACACTGGACTCAGAGGACGCATCGCTGTAGGCAGGTTATAGTGCAGAATATTATTTTTTACATTTATAAGATAAAATGTGTTTCAGTTCAAAATTACAGTGTTCACTTTCTCTCTGACCGACCTTCATTTTTAGATTGTAGTATCATCATATTCATTTCTGAATTAACTTTGTTTACAGTGTAAACTGTTTATAGGAAAGCAATAATAAACAAGTCAGGTTTTCATTCTATAATAAGATTCTCGTGCAGTTTCTCATGCAGTTGCTCTTTTTGTGAAATTAATTAATCACCAAGAAATAAACTCATCAACGAGTTCCTCATCATTTCCCCGATGTTGTATCCATAATTCTTTAAGTTAATTCAAATTCAGTCACTTTACTGTATTATAGATTTTTATGACAATCTACTACAAAAGTCTGAAAAATTATAAAACATTGTACATTGTATTTTGTTTGATATTTATTAAAGTAACAGTCAAATGTATGTGTTTTCTTTATGTATTTTCTTTTTTCATTCGTTCAATGGACAAAATAAGGGCATTTAACCACACTCTACAAATATGAACACATTTGGAAACCTGCTGCGTTGAAGGAAATGTTGAGCATTTTGTTGTTCTATGCTAAAATTACACAGCAGACTTTTCAGTGAATGCAAGCACCACATGACTGCTAATCCATCCGCTGCAGCTCTAGCCATAGCTGAAGACGATCTGGGTGCTGGGATGTTTGAGAGAGGGATCTTCAGAGACAGCAACAGTGGAAACCATTGAATGGCAGCTATGAAAACACAGTGGCTCCAACTCTGAATCCTGTATAGCAATTCCAGATTCCCAGGGGACACATGGAGGTAAGACATAAAGCAGATGTAGAGCCCAGATGGATTTGGCAGGAAAAGCATACAGTAGCCAGGCTGACTGACCTTACATCCTGAAAGGTTTCTTAGACTTGTGTCTTGTGAATGTTTGAGTTTACCACAAGAGAATTACGCTCAAATGCTAATGGTTAACTTGAGTATGGTCCTAGTTACCTCTGTTTTCCAACTGCACACATTTCACAAGCCAGTTTATTCTGTGACACCACATGCATTCCACAGACCAGACTAATGATAAATGTACATATCAGCAACACATCCATTCTAACATTAAGCCCAGCTTAGATAAATAATTACGCCTTATCAGTTTGCAACCATAAATACTCTCTAGAAATACACTTAAAATGACTCAAACTGGGTTATTTGACAACACAGTTCTGGGTAAATAGTAGACAGTATATCCTGGATTCTTTAATCATCACAACAAAGCAATAAAAACACTTGAAACCAAAAGAGGATCTTTAAAGGCATTCAAAGAATCCATTGTTGCAACTGCGCGAGTGGCCAAGCCAGTTACAGTGCAATCAATCTACACTTAGATGGTACACTGTTAAAAGTATAAGATCCTCTAGGGACATTTGGAGGTTCTTCAGTTTTGAAACTGTGGAGGAACGTCTTAAGGTGCTTTGAGGAACTTTCAGGGAACCTTTTACTTGTAAAAAAAAACCTTTTCTTAAAGGTTCATCAAAGCACCCTAAGAGGTTCCTCCACAGTTTCAAATTAAACAACCTTCAAAAGTTCCTCAAGGATCTTATTTTTACCAGTGCATATCAGATTGAGTTCAGAATGCAGACACTGAGATAGAGATGGTTACCCTGAAAAGTTCCCAATGTGACATCAATGAATGACTTCTAGAACTGGTGGTGGGCAGTGTCATTTGCCTGTCCCTGCTCAAGTTACTGATTACCACTAATAATTTGACGACATGCTGTGTACAAACACAATCAACTTACAGTCCTGGAAAAAAGGGCTTTCTGCTAGATTTTGGAGCTTGTGCTGTGCTGTGCTCAGTGACAAGAGCATTAGTAAAATAAGGATGTCAAATGATCACCACCCCACCCTCATTCCCAACTCATCCCAAAAGTACTGGATGGAGCTCCACCACCATCATTCCAGAGAACACAGTTCCTCCACTGCTCCACAGCTCCTCAATGCTGGGGGGCTTTATACCCCTCTAGCCCACGCCTGGCATTAGGCAGCATGGAGCCAATAGGGTCATGATGTTGATCTGCTCCAGAGAGTCCTATTCTATTGGCAGTACTTCTTCTCTACAAGGACTAGACAAGCTGTGTGTGTGCATTTGCACATCTGTGTCAACAATGGGTGCAACTTAAAGTGAAATGTATTTACTAGAAGAAGTGTCCACAAACATTCAGACATATGTAGATGAAATGCTGCCTACAACCTAATAAAGAAGTGAAAAGTGGTGAAGCAGCTGAGGAGCAACAGTTGTAGACCAGTGAGATAAATTTAGGAGTTTCCACTGCAAACTAAGCCGAGAGGATGGTGATCAGTTCCTGTGCTAAAGTGGGGAAGGTAATTGAGTTACACAGAGAATTTGCTGTAGCTCCATTAAGAGTCGCCCCAAGAGTAAGTGGTTAAGTTCTAAGCCACGGCATGGGAAGATGAACCGACCATAGCTCAATGAGGGCTGCTTGATGTGTACCCACTATGACTGCATTGCTACAAATTAAATCCCACCTGCAAGTTATTGCATGGATCAAGCAGGACCTGCGGACACACCCTCCTTTTGCAGACCTGTACTTGCAGCCTTCGGTCGTACGTCACCTTTTTCCCTAATGATAGTTTGACTGCAAATATGCCAGTATGAGCTTGCTCGGTCTGGACCAAGGGAACGAAACTATAAACATAAACGAAAGTATAAAGGCAGCCTGTAACTACGAGCATGAGCATGTGAGAGTGAGGAACCTTTTCAGAGATGACGAACCTCCACATTATGTCTCACACCGTTTGTTTCCCTAGAACCGTTAATCCAACTCAAGTATAATTTCATAACTGTATTAATTTCAGAAATGTTCCATAAATGTCGTTCCATAAAGTGCGTCTAAACCAGCGGTGCGTTTAGAAGAGTCTACAGGGACTGGTCTGAAGGGACATACAGCCTCTGTGGCAGTAGAGGGTTATCTGCTGAAGCTGACTGGAGTGCTGGGTGTACGGTCTTATATTGTCCACAACTGATGATGAATCATCCACCTTACGCTCCAGGGAGGCAGTCAAAGCCTTATGTTTCACAGGGCGCAATGCAGCTCTTGCCTGTCAGAGGGGTTAGTCTGAGGAGTCAATACTAGATTCAATAGGCAGAAATAGCTCCTGTAGTCTCTGGCTGAGGAGTAGAGCTTAAATCCTGAGCTGGAGTATCAGAACTAGGGAAGACTGGCCATAGTGCACTTAAAAATAAAGGCGTCTACACTGCACTTCTTCAGTTGTATGATTGTAGGAACAGCCTTTGTATTGGTTTTGGTGTTGAATCATTACGTTTTGTGAAAGATTCATGAAAAAGAGGTTCTTTAAGCACAAACCTCGTAATGCTTCTTCACACTTGCAGATCTTACACATCTTTTGAATGCACTAAAACGTCTCCTGTTCTTCTGTATGATTGTTCCTCTTGGTAATGGTTCTATATAGCACCAAAAACGATTGCACTTTTTTATATATAGCACTTACTTACTAAGCTTACAGATGCCTGTACCGGCCAACATCACTTAAGAGTAATGAGGAGAGACAGCGCCATCTACCCACCTTTCAGACTTAGGCTACTGATGGGAAAGCGGCATGGCTTGGGATTTTAACCTGCGACCTCGGGGGCATAGTGGCACATGTATATCTGATCATGTATAGAGTGCAGTATGATCAAACAATGCCTAATCATTGAGCTGTGGAACCCAGTAGAACATCTAATGTTCTAAAGAGATCCTTTCAGTCTGGTAACTCTGCAGGATTCTGACTTTGGTTTCATAACAAAGCTAAAGAACCAAAGTGAAATGAAATTGACTGTAAGTTCTTCAAAATGCCTTTTCAAGACACCTTAGTGGAACCAAATATGGTTCTCTGTAGCTCCAACCGAAAGTTGTTGACATATTCAGACAAAAATAATGATATACATAATTAGTTCTCTAATGCTTGGTTACGTGTTCTCCTCGCATTTATCAGAGATGGATTACTGGCCAGACCACCGGGGGCAGCGCCCCAGCGCTCCTGACTGGCAGGGGACTCAGGGGGGGTCAGATTACAAGTCCACGGCTGCTCACACTCTCGAGACGATCTACTGCAGATCAACTGAACAAACACCCCTCGACTCTGCATCACTACATCAGAACCCTCAGAACCCCCAGAACCCCCAGAACCCAGAACCTGTACACTGCCCACCAAACTCTAGACCACATCATCCACAAGTCCTGGAACCACCCTTGCAAATACTCAGATCAGCCATAACATTAAAACCACCTGCCTAGTATTGTGTGAGGTTCCCTCATGACTGCTTAATGTTTCTCTTCAATAAGAGAAGAAATGTTATATATGGTTCTTTAAAGAACCTTTTAAAATGATTCACTAATAACAGGGGGTTCTTTAAGTCAGTGGTAATATGCAGAACCATAAACACTCGAATACGTTCCCTGCCTGGTTAAATGGTTCTTCTCTATGATGATTCCAATGTTCTTATAAAGGGTTCCACTTCTGTCTCTAGTTAAATAGCCTTTTAATAGGTTCTATATAGCACAAAACTAGTTACATTATTGGGTTCGTTTTGGTTCTATTTAGAACCATTTAGAAAGGTTCTTTAACTCATATTAGTAGAACCTTATTTGGTGCTATATGGAAAAAGGGTTCTACATAGAACCAAAGAGATTACACTTTTGTTAAAGAACCCCCCTTTTCCCCTCATAGCACCAAAAAGGGTTCCAATATAAGTTGAAGAACCTTTTTAAAGGTGAGGTTCTATACCACACCAAAAGGGTTTGATATTATTGTATCAAACAGAATTGTTCTACATAGAACCAAAAAGGAACAGACAACTATTAATACTGAGTCAAAGAACCTTCTTTTACAATATTGCACCAAATTGGGTTCCACTGAAGAACCTTTTAACAGTCCATTAGACTCCTCCTGTTAAGAGGATCAAAGAACTTTTTTTTCTACATCAAAGAACCACAAAAGGTTCCACTTGAGTTTTCTTTTGGTACTGCAGAACCCCTTTTGCCCCCCTGCCCCCTCCCCCCCTCCCCCCGTTCATTTGGCAAGGTTGATAAGCTACAGTGTGCGCGTGCACGCCAATGAGAGCCGTGCGCGCGCGCTACTCTCAGGCATATACTCTGCGCTCCGCTGCTGCTGCTGCTTGTCAAGCTTCCGCGTGAATCCCGGCTCAGTGTGCGCGAGAGTCCTGTCCCGTTACACCCCCACCCCCCCACCACCACTAACAACACCGGAGCGAATCAGCGCGCGCCTCTCAGACCGGAGGCGGTTTGGGTTCCCTACAGGATGGCGGCACCTCCTCCTCTTCCTCCTCCGCGCGGACGCTAACTCGCGCGCGACAGCTCCTCTCGTGCTGCTCTGTGGAGTTCTGCGTGCACTCAACTTTCTTTATTTTTAGGGAGTCGGGGGGCTTGGGTTCCTCCCGTGCACGCGCTTTAACCGGGAGCGCACCTGCCTCGGTCGTGTGCTCCAGTGATCGCAGGGCAACGCACGTACACACGTACACACACGCGCGCGCGATGTCTGCGGCTGCAGCTGCAACTGTGGTGATGCGTTTGCGCTCGCGTTCGCGCGTGCTGCTGCTTCTGCAGTGGCTGCTCGTGGCCGGTTGCCCGCGCGATGCGCTCGCGTTCACGGAGGAGCCCGCGGAGCGCGTGGCCAAGCCGGACGCCTTCTGCAGCTGGATCTTACGCGCGCAGCCGCAGGGCGCGAGGAAAGAGGGGCACAGCGAGTTCAGACTGCGCGTGGAGGGAGACCCGGATCACTACCACCCCGGGAGCACCTACAGAGGTACGCACACCTGGTCTCGCGCTTCCCCGCCGACACTGACGGTCTGCGGGGGTTTAGAGAGTGGACTGAAGTGAAGCAGAACCTGCAGAACCTGCAGAACCTTTACTCACACATGCTTATTTATACACAGACTCGAACAGATCGCAGGACAGTAAGAGTGGAGTGTGTGAAAGTAATGGCACTCTGAACACGTCATGGTTTATAGTGAATAAATAGAAAGGGTGTCTGAAATGCAGAATCACTCATTTACACTTAGAACGTCAGCAAGTGCAAGAGTGCCCAAACTTTTGCATGGTGTACCAGTGTAATGATCACAGGTGTGGACACTCCAGGTCAAATGACTGTACGTTACAGGAGAGTGTAGTTGTGGGTGTGAATAAGCTAACACACCCTCTAGAGTGTAGGGTTTCCACAGAAGAACCATAAAGAACCGTCTGCTGAAGATCTGTGAGCCGGAAGAACCTTCTAAATCAGTGAAGAAGCTTTAAATCAAGTGACGGTTCTTTAGACCTTTACTCGCACGTCTCTATTACTAGCAGGGGTCTTTATGGCACTGGCCAAAGAAGCACTTCAGAGTGTACAGAGACGGACCTCTGCATTTCCAGAAGCTTCAGCAGTGTTTATTTACTGGGTTTAACAGGTTGTGTGGAGGCTGTAAAAGGAACATCACAGTAAATATGTTCAGTGAATGAATAGAAATTGCGTCTAAAATGTGCATAAAAATCCACAAAATGCTTATTAAAATCCTGTGTATAGGGTTCATCAATGTATTTACACTCAGATCATCAACATCAATGTGCCCAAACTTTTGATTAAGATCAGTTTAATGATTACTTGTATGAGCGCTGTGGTTTAAATGACATGTCTAAACGCTTTACCAGATTGGAGTGTGGAGCCTGTGAAGCCAACGGCAGGTTTTATAGCTTTCAGCTCAGTAAATAAATCATTTTGTCTGAAAGGTGCAGAAAATGTGATAAATGCATATTTATTAATATTCTATATTTTCTGCATTAATTTAAGTTTCCTGTGGAAGATTGTACACATGTTACACACCACAAGGGCGCTCAAACTTTTGCATCAGACCAGTTTAATGATTACTCATACACACACTGCTGTTCAAAGTGATATTGTTCCACGGATTTTAGTCACGCCGCATTTGTTTAGTACAGTAAAGTTAAATGATCAGTGTAACGGAATCGCTCTGGAGATGACGGGACTCATTTACATAAAAAGTAATAAATCACATCCAGCTGCTTCAACTTTTGCATTTGACTGTAAACACTCAGTGCTGCCAACCTGGCTGGACATGAAGCCGGATGAGATCAGGGCAGATATGCATGTCTAATGTGCAGAACTGAAGCAGTGTGATAAATGAACAGTATTAATTATATTATATGAATCAGTTACAAACAGACTGGTAACTTCAATATGCTGCAGCTAATGCCTGCAGGGTGGTTTGGTCATGCATGCTGGACACAGCCCAGGACTAACCATAGCTTCAACTGTAAACACACCAATACAGGATCATATCACAGCTAAAAGCACGGACTGCTAGAAGCAAACTGCTGAAATAATAGAAATAATAGTTTAAATGGGTTTATTGCAGCTGATCAATCCACACATTTAGAAGAACTATGTGGACAAAAATATTGGGACACCCATTTATTGTCTCTTCTGAAATCAAGGGTATTAAAAAGAGTTGACTGTACCTGTCTCTACTGTCCAGGGAAGAAGGCTTTCTACTAGATTTTGGAGGAGCTTTTGATATATAGCGTATCTGGATATGAACAGTTAGTGTAGTGTGTTACAACATTCTCTTTCCTGTGACAAACTAGTGTTCATATGCCTGGCACATTATTCTACACCAATAGGAGTCTTAGGGCAAGAGTTCTTACTGTACTTTCTCCAACATGTGTAACATGATAAAAAAGACAAATATCACTACTAATAATAGCATGTTATTTATGTACATACCCAAGCATCCACTAAAACAAACAAATAAAAAAAATACAAAAATAAATAAAAAATAATGTAACTAAAAAAAAAACACAGATTAAACATTAGCAGATCAAATTTCAGGGAGGTTGTTTACTGTAAATACAAATAAGACAAGTCATTTCTTCAAAGGTCAGGTTTTATTTTTTTTCTAGAATGTTAAGTACATTAACTTTATACAGTGAGAATGTAGACTGGCAGTGTGTAGGCACATGTTCATTCAGCTCTACCTTGCTCTGGCAGGGATGGAGTTTGCTCTATATGTGGTTTTCTGTAGCTTCTGTTCTGTTGGTACTTACATCTCTCCGTGAGGAGTGGAAGCTCTGCTACAGCCAGAGCTCAGTCTGAGGAGGATTGTGAAAAGACAAACATCACCTGCTCCGTAAAACTGTCGTCTCCCTTCTCTTCCACTTTTGGATTAATGCCATCATGTGGCCTAAAGATTCTACTCTTAATATTTTAATGACAGTTGCATTAAATCTCAAGATTTAGAAACCAACCAACAACTAAATGTTGTAAAGCCAAAACCAAAACAATATCTAAAACATGCTTGCTAAAGTAATATTTGAGCATGTTGCTGCACTCAAACAAAAACCTTGTGTCTCTGTTTTTGCTGTTTTGCGAATCTTTGTGAATCTGGCAGCTGTTCTACATATTTGTATAATAATTTCATGATGACTGAACAAACAGAAATGCTCCAAATGACTTGGGATAAAATCTTTTTACATTGGCTTCCATTGAACGTTACAGTAAGAAACGTCTACAGCTTTATCCCTCTCATGTAAAGATGCCGTGTTGGAGATGTGATTTTTGCAAGACCGCAACAATATGTAAGGTTTAGGACTAATCCCCACCATCTCACCAATCCCCTTGAAAATGTTTGTACAGTTGATCCCTGACAATGACACAGATGGTGAGAAGTGATGTAAGTGCTATATTGCTCATCCTGCTCCTTCTTCTTCCTTGTAGTGACATTATACGCCACCAACCCTGCTTACTTCAGAGGCTTCACTCTCATTGCTCTGAAGGAGGGGAGGAATGGGGAAAAAGAGGAGGATTATGCAGGCAATTTCCAGGTAGGAGTTCGTTCTGCAGCCTTGCAGATCAAAAGTGGTGTTAGTGTGGGACTTTCTGGACAGTGAAAATAAACCTAACAACTGCAACGAGGAGAAAGCTGCTGGTGTGAACATGAACATGGCCTTGTGTTTGTGTTCTCTGTATCTGACATCAATGTGAAACTGGGTGGGTGATGCTGCAACTAGAACCAACTCAGAAGGGCCATATTTAAATATTAATAAAAAAGACCATAAAAAGTGTTCAGATGTGCGCTATGCTTGTTTTAAGTTTATTGTTTATAAAAGTCAAATTTATTTTTGATTTAAATTAAAAAGGATTCTTTAAAAAGGCATCTGCTGGTTTTCAGATCAGCTATGAGAATGGTCTCATGAATGTTCATGATTTCGTTCTCCTGCTAAAACAGTTAAAAAACTGGACGCACACTTAAAAAGGTTCCACAAAGGGCTCTTTGGCCTATGGAATAATGAAAGAACCACTTTCCATTTCATTAAAGAAGAAGTTAAGATATTTGTAAAAAGAAATTTGTCAGGGTAAAGACCCCTCTCAACTTAAAGAAGCCTCACTTTTAAAATGACAAAGCTTTCCATTCATAGTTCTTACCTTAACTTTTTCTCCAAACATGTAATCCTGACCAAAATGGTCAACTTCTGGTCAGTATAATTTTCTTTGCAGCAGATTCTTCGTAGAAGTTTGCATGTCGAATGCTTTTATGCACTCCTGCAGTCATAATCCCATCTGTGGACTCAAGCTTATTGTCAACAGTGTGAGAAAGTCCGCTGCAGGCATTTTGTGCTTTAGGATACCCCTTGTGCTTTCTGGTTGGAATCGCTGTCCAGGCTTGCTCCACTCAAAGACTCTAACAGTGGGGCAATAATGTTGTGCCCTATGACTAAACTGTGGTCTACCAATAGTTCAATGTTTAAGGAGTCAAATAGATTTTGGTACCACTGTATCTGTACAATGATTGAATATACTACACATTAATACACCTAATACAACAAGACTGATTATGTTCTCTTTTTTTTATCCTTTGGGATTTCATTTGTTTGGGATTTGAAGCTAACTAGCTCTGTTCAAATCACTGCTATAGAAACTGTAAGTGTTCAGGAATATTGGCAATGCTCAAAACATGCCCAGAAAAGCAAATTATCATGTATTGTATCATGATAACAATGAAACAAGAGAAACTCCAGAATGATAGCTAAATGATAGCTCACCAATCTGTCTAAAGAGGCCGGCTCGCTCTCAGACTGCTGCCGTAGTGAAGCGGAATGCAGTTGTTCAGATAGCCAAGTGCTGAGATCTTCTCTAATGCTTCTGCGAGTAGCAGCCAACCTAACACTCAGCCACACCTGGCAGATCTCTTACATCAACACCATATGCTGCTGCTGCTGGGACTGCCTCTACTGCATGAGCTCTCACGCAAGACCAGGGAGGAGAAGAGGAGGAAAGGGGCTTTTAAAAGCGTCTCATAAACAATAAATCTGACGGAGCTCCTCTTCCCAGACCCCTCTCCGGCACTAGAGTGATTTCCTGTTCCAGGCACGGGTCGTTGAGGATGTTTGATAACTCTCACCTTGCTGCCCAGAATTCTTTTCTTTATGAGTTCCAAAATGCCAACAGAGGATGCGTTTTACAGAGGCATGAACAGCATAACTGGCACGCTTTCCACGTCGTGAGGCAGGAACATTCCCTGCCGGTATCTTTCCATTGTTTTTTTTTCTCTCTTTTTTGTCTCTCCCACCCTCTGTGTACATCTTTTTTTCCCTGTCTTCACTCTCCCTCCTGTCCTTCATGTCTTTGTGCAGCATAGTTGGTTTTCATGTGGAGATAAAGCAGGCCTGCTGAAGGGCGGAAGTTCAAAGTGAGAGCCCGGCTCTCACCTCATGCCAGCTGGATGGGGCGAGGGAAGGAGGGAGGGAAATGGTTTGGTTTCTGAGAGGAGAGGGATGCCAAACTGTTCAAGCTGAGTTTTCCAAATGATGCAAGATGAGAGAAGTCAAATAGAAAAAAGCACCAAGAATAAATAGTCAGGGATTTGACTCACCAGCTGTCGATTTAGGTCTCAAAGCCAAGAACTGCCCAGTAATAGTCAATAATGCCACTTTGCCTTGCTAAATGAATAAGGAAACTGGCAAAGAACCATGCAAGTAAACCATCTAATCAATGGTAAAATAACAATGTACTACATATGAAGTTGATCAGAACTGTCCAACTTTAGCCTATAAGATAAGATAAGATAAGATAGTCCTTTATTAGTCCCGCAGTGGGGAAATTCCCAAATAATTCCCTATAATGATGCACTCCATTGCTCAATGAATTCTACAAAAAATAAACACATAAATGTAAGTAAACACTATAATCAACTGATATAATATTCATATATTACATTTATAGTTGACCAGAACTTTCCAGTACTTCTCCAAAACTTTATCTTTGTTAAATGAATAATGCATGGAGTCCCATAAAGTTCTAAGCAAGCAATCTAAACCACTGGTTCTCCAAACAGCCCTTACACATACATGTGTAAGTAAATAAAGGGAAATATTACATAGTTCATTACATCTCTCCAGTATCAGTGCATAATGACCCTTGCACTTGCTATATGAATAACAAAAAATTGCACATGAAGTAAGCCATCAAATCAATAGGAAAACAATTCTATGCTACATTAAAGATTGACCAGAACTGCCCAATCCTTACTGAATAAATAACACAAAGAAACAGACACATAGTAAGTAAACAAAAGTAAATAAACAAAGGTAATTCATTCAAATTCATAGTTCGCCAGAACTCACTGAGACTCATTGAGACTCACTCAGTCTCAATGCATAATGATACTGTGTCTTAGCTAAAGGAATAATGCATGGAAATGATCCCATAAAGTAAAAAATCTGATACACACAGTATCAGAGTAAAATTACACCATAGACCAGAACTCTCCAGTTTCCCTGGCTAAATGAAAAAGGAAATCGGCACATAACCATACTAGTAATCCATCCAACCAGGGGGAACGCAATGATTTACAATATTTAATGTTGACCATAACTGCCCAACTTTAGCCTTTATTTTCCTTGTTAAATAAATATTACAGAGAAACAGACACATAAAATGTAAGTGCACAAAGGGAAATAAAACATTCATAGTTCGCCAGAACTCTCCAGTATTAATGCATAATGGCACTTTCCCTTTTGCTAAATAAATAAGAAACTGGCACATAAAAAGCAGGGATATACTGCATTCAAACTTGACCAAAACTATCCAACATTAGCCTGTTATGATGCTGATGATTATCTTGCTACAAAATAAATGTAAGTAAACAAAGGGTCCCTTAGATGGCCAACATTTGGTCCACAAAAATCTAGACCATCTGGGAGCCCTGAGCACTGGGAGCCTTAGTCTTAAACTTTACTTTACTGAATTAAGAAGGAAGTTTCTGAATGTAAACTTTGCTTTACGTTACAAACATGCTCTGTCTCACTGCTTTTCTCTTCACCTCCATCCTGCATTACCCATGCATGATCCCAGCCCTTCTTCTGCAGCTGAGACCCAGACCCGGTATTATTGTCAGCTTGTGCCAAAGCAAACAAAAGACTTGCAAAGTGAATGGAAGGTTCTTTAGCCTTAGTCTGTTTCCCACACATATAAATCTCACTGGATGGCTTCAAACACTGGGATTTGTCCTTCAGAGCTGATGCTGGGAGTGGTGATAATACTGTATTTGTTCTAAATTCAAAAATAAGAAAGTGATGTATTGCATGATTGAATCTAGTCATTCTGTACAGTACTGCTGTCATGTTGTAAGAAATGAGACATCCTAATTATTTATACACACAGTTTTGTCTGGAAAAATCTGTCCTGGGTTTTTAATGCTGAGGTTTTGATTTAGTAGTTCAGTAGTTTTATAGTTATAAAGATAAATTAATTGAAACTTTTAAAAGCACTTCATGTGGGAAGCAAGTGACACTATCATGGTCTACCAGATGCTTGCTGGTATGGCTGGCGCTTAAAGGAACGTGTTCTGTGTGCATTGCCAACCCTAATTACTACAGTATATAAAGTAATAAAGACACTAATGATGATTAAAGCAGTTCGCTATTGCACAAATGAATATGTTCATTATACACGTCCTGTGATTTTCCAACAGGCTTACATTCTGAAAGCAAGCTAGAACATGGGCTTATATTGAAGAAGTTGTGTTCTGACAGTTTTGATTAATAGTAATAATGAATTAAGTCAGTCATGTAAAAAACATTTATCTTAAACAGCTACTTTACAGGAGACAGAAAAACCTTTATATAATTCAGTGATAATTATTGTACAAAGATTTATTCTTTTGTCATTTTGGAGCGTTTCTATTGGTCCATTTATTAGGACATTTTGCAAGCATCACTTATCACTTATCACTGCTATATTTTCACTTTAAGTGAAAAAAAAACAACATAACTTGAGATACAAAGTCTTTGTGTGGAAATGATGAAAATGATCATGATAGTGCTCTCCAAGACTAGTTGATTTAAAACCTGGGCTTACACTCTAAAACCAGCTGCCACAAAGCTATTGCAGAACAGAAGAACCACTTTTTGGTCCTTAAAGAACCTTGAATAAGCTTCTATTAAGAAGCTTAAAGAATCTTCACATAATGTAAAAATGTAAAAGGTGTTCTGTTAAAACTTTTCTAAAGTTTCTCAAACATCTAACCATGGTTAAAAATAGTGTAGAGATCCATAACCATAAAGAAATGTGTTACCAATGTTTTGACACCTTTATGTTAGGAGTGCACACGTGAGAACCTTCTGGAAGCTTTAATTTTGTGTTATAAACACTGAATGTAGTCATAAATAGACTCGATGACCCCTGATGCTACTGTGTAGCTGAGTGAAGTAGGTCTCAGCAGCGCCTGTTTTAGCTGTAATTACTGGCTAACAACTTCTCTATGGAGAGATCCTACCCTAGGGGGCTCAGGCTACTGGGGAAGAGGAAAAGGTCAGGCTTGGTAGGGAAGCAGCTTTAAGTCCCCCAGCAGAACATTTCAGCTCTCTTCATGCAGTTCAGACATCGCTTCGTTTACCCCCAGAGTGCTTACCTGTGTGTGACTCTCCTTAATGACTGTGAGCTCTGGGATGCTGACTTATCAAGTTTTTTAATGCCCTTGGACAAAGACACCTCTCACCCGGCGCTGCTTCTGTAAATTGGTGTTAATGTTAAAGATCTCTTATGTAGCTGAAAGTGGAGGAACCTTCAAGGCCGAGGCTTCTTAACGGTGGCTTTGCTTCGATTCAGCCTGGCAGCTGTTTCGCTTTGAACAATGCTCTGCATTAACACTTCTACCATGCCCCTCCAGTGCACAGCATTGAGGAACTAATTGATAAGCATTCATTTGGAGAAAGCTGCGTCTCACTGTTACAAACGAGGCCCTCGCCGCGAACCAAAAAAAACCCATCCCGCAGGACAGCGGCCTCCTTCCCTGCCTTTTATTTATTTTCTTTTTGTCGCTCTTTTCTCATTATCCCCAGGAGCGGGCTGCACCGAGACTTGTTGTTTTGGACTTTTATTTGCTCTTGAAATTGATTTCATGCCGTTGTTATTTAGTGCCAGTCTGGAGTTTCTCTTTCAGTGCACTGTGGAGTGACACACTCGGCAAGAATGTCAGGGGTGAAAAGGGAAGAGGGAAATCACTCAGTCAAAGTGTGTGTCAGCAATACGCTGTCTGGCTGCGCTCGCATCCAGAAATAATGAAGGCCTGCAGAGCGTATTATTTCCAAAAACCTGACTCCCATCGGAGCGCAAGCAGCCAGGAGAACAAAATTCTAATTCTGAATGAAATAAACTGCTTCTTAGATGCTCTCTTATATGCAATACCTTGGAAAAAAGTAAAAGATATTTGCTGGTTGTCTAGAATTGGATCTTCTCAACCTTCGACCCAACGCTTCAAGGACCTGATATCTCACGATAAAGGTCGAATAGATAGAAGATAGAAGGCCGAGAATATCAAAACATCATATCAACCCTCCCATGTAGAAACAAGCATTGGGATCTCATATGACTGACCATCCATTTAAACGACCAAATGGAACAAGGACACTTTTCCAGCATTGGGCTCTCATTGGTTCATCCCAGTTACAAATGAATAACCTTCAGTCTGCCAGGACCCTCTGAAAGTCTGAAAGCCGGGAACACCGAATACCAACACAAAGCCCAGCCTAGTCCCTTGTTCCCACTCCTTCTCAATCCCTGATCGTTCCCTCCCACTTTCTCTGCAGTCAGGTCCTTTTGCAAGGCTCACTAGCTTTGGAGACCAGAGACCTTTTCATTGCTCCCTCTTTACTTCTGTCAGGAGTGGCACTCCTATCAATCCAGCCACCCCCTGGATCAGCCTCCCCAGACTGCCTGCCTGGCTCGCACTCACAGCCTGGGGTGACACTCTCACTATTTCTTTTTACCCCCAAGGTTGATGTGGCCCAACACAAGCACGCCCCCGCCCTCCTTCTTTTTTAACACTTTGCCTCTAGATTTCCGGAAAACAGAACCCTCTTGCGAGGGGGGTTATTTGAAGAACAGCTTATTTGAAATCTGGAAGCGTGCGCCGTCTCAGCCATTTCTGCCTGGATTCTGACTGCTCTAAAAGCACTTTTGTTTGGCCCTCTTGGGAGGTCAGTTGGAACTGTGCCTGAGTGGTGACGGACTACTTTTCTCTTTGCTGAAATAGTTATGTGCAAAAAGTGAGATTCCAGGGGACGCCTGGAATCGGTGTTGACTCGGATATGGTTGATGCCAATTAGAAAGCCTCAGTGCTTGACTGTAGAAGGCTTTTTTCAGCTGGGTGTGATTCCTAACCCACTCCCTTGTGGTCTTGGTTCCACCAGCTGGAAATCCCGGCTGTGTCCTTTGGTTCCTAGCAACTTGCTTGAGAAATGATCCCAGACTACGGAACCCTTTATTTTAAAGTGTGTGACATGTGCAATCACTTTCTCTGTGTTTGGCCAGCCGTGCAGCCACTGGGCCACACAGGCGCTCAGGTTTTGTTTGACATTGTGTGTTATTGTTTCAGCTGGACCAGCAAGCTCGCCCTCACTCGGTCAGCCAAACGCTGGAGGTCAAAGGTCAACCCAACACTTTTCACAGCTGTGCTTTTTACTGCATTCTCGTGAGGTGTCATAGAGATGAATACACACACACACACACACAGCTGACATAGTCTGTCCACAATTCAGGACTTTAGATGGTGCTAAACACCCAGTGTAAACTCATCCTTAATATAAGGGGTGACAGCCTGAGTGATCGCTCTTCTATTTTTATTTTATACAACAGTTGCTTTTCATCAAAAATGAGATTTTGCCAATGCTCTGATGGTTTTACAGCTTCCTCCCTTAAACTTAGCAAAACACAGACAGAGGGAGTCATAATTAAAGCCACACTCTATGATTTTTAAAGCCATTATGTTTATACCCACTTTATGCTTAGAAGGACCCATTTCATGAAGACAACAAATTTTAAGTACCTCCAGAGCTTAATGCAATATTCTCATCCCAGCTTGAGCTAATGTGTGGTAATGATAAATTTATTAAAAAAAAAAAATTTTCATTGTTATAAACAAAAACAACAATAAGCAGAGCGATTGGTAAAGTAATTGAACATTAGTTACCACTTTGTTTTGGTTAGAGAGTTGTCTGAAAAAGTGCAAACCACTTCAGGTTTAAGGTTAAAGTAAATTTATATATATGTTTAACAAAAGGTATGTTTTATGCTCATTGATATTGTGTAAAAGTATCATTTGGGACTATTAGTTATGAAAGCCTGGAAATGATGGCAATAAACAACAGCTACAGCAAAGTCCAATCCCAATATCTTAAGATGACTGTAAGTGGCTGTAACCCACCAAGCAGAATTGGAACCATACAGGTGGGTAGTTCAGACAGGACCTGTTAGCCCTCTGTCATTTCCTGGCTTTAGAGGAAGCTAAGGGTCTCAGAAATATAGAGAACATTATACAAAAGTATTGGGACCACCTGCTCATTCACTGTTTCTTCTGAAATCAAGGGTATTAAAAGAGCTGATTTTAGTTTTGTTGGAGTAACTGTCTCTACTGTCCAGAGAAGAAGACGTTCTATTAGACTGTCGAGCATTGCTGGGAGGATTTGATTGCATTCAGCAACAACTGATGTTTGGATGATCCTATATAGAAATCTTATTTACATCGATTTTCCCACTAAAACCCTCAGAGTGCTGTATTGGAGTTAATTGCCCTGTCTGTATATAAAACCTGTCTATTTAAACTAACAGCTGATTTTATTGCAGTTAGGGGTCACTGTGTGGATGGGAATTAACCCTGACCTCTATGTGTATATAACAGACCCACACATACAGAGCTCTTCACATGTCTGCACACTGTTCCAAAGCACTTTCAGCTGCGATTGACCCCCAAAGAAAGCACTTAGTGATGTCTTTGTGAGCCTGAGATGGTATATAGTAATGTGAACATGGCTTGTGTGAGAAATGCATTGTTGTTTTTCCTCAACACTGGCATCGGAGGTAATTAAAATAATTAGTAAGACCTGAGGTTCAACCAAGGTAAAAGCATAATCAAACATATGGGAAATAGTGATTTATTGATTAAAAGTAAACAAACTAAAACATAAGATTTTTCAGTGATTGTCAAGGGTTAATTATATTTTCATTCTGAATAGTGCTTCCTTTTAATTAAACCTCATCAAATAGATGTAATCTAGTGACATAAATCCCTAAATTACCATGAAATAACCAGATGTGGTTATTAAGGCTGACTGATGTGTAATTATGTATAAGCATAATTAATGAACTATTGCTGGGGTGTGTGGTGGATAGTGTAAAGTTGTATTGGGACAGTTCATTAAAGTAAGTGTTCTGTTAATATGCCTGACCAGAAAAGGCTTAGCTGGTGAGATGGTCGCAAGAGATGATGGTGTGTGAAATAAATATTACATCAAAAACAACTATCTGCATTTTGTAAATGTGTGTGTGTGTGTGTGTGTTTTGTTCTGCAGATCATTGATGAAGAGGACACACAGTTTATGACTAACTGCCCACCTGCCGTCACTGAGAGCACCCCTCGTAGGAGGACCAGGATACAAGTGTTCTGGACAGCTCCCTCATCAGGCAGCGGCTGCATACAGTTAAAGTAAGTGGCAAACCCCTCATCTATTCTTTCTTGAAATTAAGCAAAATGATATCAGTTAGATTTCAGAATCATTCACTGATTTTCTTATCAAGGTTGACAGGTGACACGTGGGTGAGTTTTAAAGCGAGCGTTTATTACTTTAGTTTCATTGGCAGAAACAGGCTTCATTACTGTAGGCCATTGGCAGGAGAATAATGCTGTGTGCTTGGCAGCTTGGGCCCAGACACTCATATATTAAAGCTGATTAATAAAACCAAAATACAAGCAAAGTGGGCGACATCAATTTCAGCTTTAAGAGCTCTGAGGACTGTGATCTAACAATATTAGGGTTGGGGATGAGGCACAAACGAATGTGGGGCAAAATGTAAAATATGTAGTTAAACAGATTCTGAAACAGAACTTCTCCTATTGCCATGGCAAACATATTTCCCAATTTTTAATTAGACATTAAATTAAATTACATTAAATTACAAATTAAATTAAATCTGCTTTTTTTCATAACAATTTTACAATTACGAAGTTGTTTATGTAAGTTAGAGAATTGTATAAAGAGCATATAATCAACTCACAGAGCTAGCCAGTACAGCCTCCATACAGCCTCCATACTGGGGGGTTAGTTTAACACTGTGTTACTAGTCAGGCTCCTAAAGTAGTATTTAGTTAGATGATATAATGTACTGATATTCTCAGAATCTTAATCAACACTTAATCAGTTTAGACATACATAAATAAATAAATAAATAAATAAATAAAGAAAGAAAGAAAGAGAAAAATGAACCCCAGCGGTTTATCATAGCTCTGAACGGCAGGTCTGAACTTTAGGCGATTATATTCCGAGCAGGGATCAAACCTGTAATTGATGTTGCGGCGTGTGCTTTTGTAGAGACATCAAACCGTGGGCTGGGTAGTAATGCTACAGAGCTGTCCTTCACAGGGAGGGATGGATCTGATAAAGAGCGAGGAACAGAGAGAGAAATGGAGGGGATGTGGCCTACATGACATTCCGATCACTGCATTATTAAAGTGTGGAGTGAGTCTGTCACTCTGGGCCAGCGCGACGCACTGCCATAAAAGCCGTCTGCATTTCTTATTAATGTACGTTATTATGTGGCTGTCGGGATGACTGATGAGCTTCATGTCTCTCTGGTACCCAGCAACTCCCCTTTACTCCACCTAAACAGAGGACTGGGGTACACTGAGGTACGGGGGAACTGAGAGAGAGAGAGAGAGAAAGAGAGAGAGAGAGAGAGAGAGAGAGAGAGAGAGAGAGAGAGAGAGAGAGAGAGAGAGAGAGAAAGAGAGGGGGAGAGAGAGAGAGAGAGAGAGAGAGAGAGAGAGAGGGAGAGAAAGAGAGCAAGAGAGAGAGAGAGAGAGAGAGAGAGGAGAGAGAGAGAGAGAGAGAGAGACAGAGAGAGGTTAAGAGAGAGTGAGAGAGAGAGAGAGAGAGAGAGAGAGAGAGTGAGAGAGAGAGGGAAAGAGTGGGAGAGAGAGGGGGTGATAGGGGGTGAGAGGTATTGAGTAGGTGAAGCTGACAGCAGGGGAAATAAAGGATACAGTGTGAGGAGGAGAGTGGCGGGGAGCAGAGGATGTCGGAAAAGAGAGATATAAAAGAATGTAAAAGTGAGTTCTAACAGAGAACAGTGGAGTGTGAAAGGGGAGCGAGTGCTGGAGGCCGTCTGCTGAGGACAGCTGGAGGAAAGGTCCAGGAGAGGTGCTGAAGAAAGTAATGAGAGGAGAGCTGTGCTGAAGCTGAGGAACACAGAGGTCGGTCTGGGTGAACCTTTGTAATTGTTCATTCTTCAGTCTACAGAGGAGCTGTATGATGGAACGCTGACAGTAGATGTAGAAGCACAGGTGGTGAACTTCAGGCCCTTAGGGGCCTGGAGCACAGTTCCCCACTCAAATACACCTGTTTCAGCTCTGCAGTTAATTGCTGGGTTTAATGCAGCAGGTGTGCTATGAGCAAGAAAATCACCAAACTCTGCTGGACGCTTTGATTACCTCGGTTTAGAGTGTTTGGAAAAAGAAGCGATTAAATCAGTGAATCTGGAGATCGTAATCAGAAGAGTTAGGAGACTACCACAACACGCCTGACCTTGTGAAAGTGGAAGGACATTCCAGACCCGTGTGAATGAGAACAGTGTAAAGCAGTGTGACTAAAGGAGAGCGTTCTACAACTCCGCTGATGAGAACATTTAGAACAGCGTGAACGAAGGAGAACTTTCTATAACTGCGTAAATAAAGGAGAACTGTCCAGAACAGTGTGAATTAGGGCACAAGAATAAATAAGGAGAGCATTGTGTAACTGTGTGATTGGTGGAGAACAGTCAAGAACTGCATGGACCAGTATATGAATATGAATAAGCAGAACATGGTAGAACTGTGACTGGAGGACGAACATCGTGGAACTGTGGGAATGATGGAGACCAGTATGCATGAGGGGGACACTACTAATGGACAGAACACATTATAGGCCATTCATTATTAATCAGAAGAACATTCTAGAACTGTATAAATCGAGGAGAATGTTCTAGGGTTGTGTGAATGAGGGGGAACACTGTTGAGCATCGTTCCGGCAGTCTCACAGCAGTAGGACACCAGTCAGATGTTCGGGTTTGTTGAGTCGGAGTGCTCTGATCTGCTCAGAAATGTTTAGAGATGTTCTAAATCTTCTGAATGGAGCAAAAAACAAACCGTGTTTTGGAAAATGTTGAAGTATATCTGCGTGTAGGAGGAGAAATGTCAGCTAACTAAAGAAAGCCAGGCCAGCTGAGTAATGAGGTTAAT
The DNA here is from genome assembly GCF_030463535.1 of Salminus brasiliensis. Classification (NCBI taxonomy): domain Eukaryota; kingdom Metazoa; phylum Chordata; class Actinopteri; order Characiformes; family Bryconidae; genus Salminus; species Salminus brasiliensis. The sequence continues at coordinate 647,271 of NC_132890.1, forward strand.
TGTTTTGGCATGCCCTCTCAGTCTGTCTGAGCTGAACTCATAAGGTTGAGTCCAATTAAAAGTTTGCCAGAAAAGAGCGACAGGTGCATCTGCTCACCCACAAGGTAAACATCTTACTGTCATACAACTATATCTCCCACGACAGGCACCACACACACACACACACACACACACACACACACACACTTGCGGTAATAAGGTGCTGGGCTGCTTGCTGTTTTAAAGGCAGGCCCAGTCCTTCTCTAAATAACGCTCAGCTTTCAAAAATAACAAACTGAATGATAAGAGAGCGGGGTTAATTAGTGTGATAATATTGCAACAATAATCTCAAAATGAGAAGTATTTGATATTTAGACGACATTAAAGAAGATTTCACTTCAGTACTTTATGTCAATATATTTTGTTTTGTGCCCAGATGCAATGATGCCTTACAATTGAGCCAAAATATTAAAACCATTCATAGATTAAGTAAATAACGTTGATTATCTCGTGGCAATGGCGAAAGTAAAGGTCTGGGATGCAGAAATAGTCAGGTGTGAAGATCAGAGCATCTCTAAAATGTCAAAGCTTCAGGGGTGCTGCTGGTCAGCTATGATATCGACTGACAGTGGTCTGAGGATGAACAAATTAAAAACAAGCAACAGGGTCTCTGGCACCCAAGGCTCGTAGATGTGTAAGGTGAACGTAGGTTGTCCCATCTGTGTGAAACCCACTGAAAGGCTGCAGTGGAACAAGTCTCAGAACAAGAATTATGGGAAAATTATCTAACATCACACAGTGCAGCGCCCCCTACAGTGTAGCTGCAGACCAGTCAGTGTTCCCATGCCACCTCCTGTCCACTGTCAACCACAGGGCACCTTCAGAGGTCATGTAGATTGAGCTGTGTTGGTAGAATGTAGACAACTATCAGAATATTGCAAATTTGAGCACAATGGGTATTAATGTTTTGGCATATTTTGCATATTTTACGACTGGACAGAGGTCTGTGGTTTACTCTAATTCTCAAATTATCTTCTTAATGGAGAGTTTTGTTCAGAATGTGGTCAGAAAGATTAAAATTAACAGCTTCTAAAGCACGTGTCCACATCCATCGCTGTTCGCTGAAATTGTTTTTCACTGTTTTAGTCACTTTGTTGCAATTATTTCTTTCTTTCTTTATTTCTTTCTTTATTTATTTATCGAGCAAAAGAACAAACATCCTCTTCAAACAACAATTCAGTTCAGCTCAAACATTCTTTTTTAATTTGTTGTCTTTTCTATCAGGAACATCTTGGAGCTGGTGTTTGCAGTGCGTCTGAAGCGGAGCGTGTGCATGCTGCTGCTTTAAATTAGCTCTAAGCTCCATAGAAAAGAGCTGCGTTATCAGACCCTCGGTCTTCACTGCACTCACAGAAGCCCCTTTACCCCAATCTGGCTTAAGCCATGTGCATTTATTGGTTTTCCACACCCATGCTGGAGTTTTGATGAGACGCACGGAATCGTAGACATTCACCCTTTACTTCATTCACCTACACCTCTCCCTCTAGTTACTGAACCAGAGATGTGGTGGTAAATACTGTTGTTGACTTTTTCAGTTTGAAATGGGATTCAATCCCCTTTTAAAAGGTGAGTTTACTCCATACTCTTGCTTTAGAGATTAGTTGGTGAAAACAGTCACGCAGATGTGATGACTCAGGGTTCTTATGAGCGAAATAATTTTGTTTTGCAGAAGAGAACGAGACGGGTAAGACCTACTGTATCAGTGCGATGTACCCAAGAGACCTGATCAAACAGGCTGACGGCGTCACAAAGGGAAGATAACAGGAGCACAATAGAGCTAATAAGTGTAAATCTCCATTACATAACTCACAACCATACTGTAATTATACAACACCTGAACTTCAATAAACTACATATAAGAGATAAGATCCTTTATCAGTCCCACAGTGGGGAAATATACAGTGCCACAGCAGCAAAGGATAGCAAGACACTCTGAAGCAAAACATAGATAAATTACCAATACATACACAATATTCATAATAGAGTAAAAATAAAACCTCAGGAAAAAAACAAAATTATTTACAGATTATTTACAGATAAAAACCCAAATCCTCCCGTCAGTCAATGCCTTAATTTGTGTTGGTTAGATGTTCTCAACCAGATATATGCACAGTTTAATACATTATGAGTTATTAGTTAGCCCTGGTCAAAAGGTAGTAATGTGTCGCCTCTTCAAATCACTGCAATTTGAGAATTTCCCCACTGTGGGACTAATAAAGGATTATCTTATCTTATTTTATCTTAATCCTATATTCACATATAATGCAATTATAATACAATTATAATACAGTTATTACAGTTAAGTTTGAACAACTAGTTGAAGGGGGTTTCAAGTAGGCCTAGTAGGCTTATGTGTGTGTGTGTGTGTGTGTGTGTGTGTGTGTGTGTGTGTGTGTGTGTGTGTGTGTGAGGGTGGAAATACCCCTCACACCCTGCAGCTACAGTATGTTATTGTACATAAATACACACATATTTACTCAGTTAGCAAAACTAATAAATTTCATACAACTTAGGACTTAGGCCTATTTGAAATATGTGTCAGTCAGGTGTGTTCAAATTTTTTTTACTACTGTGTGTGTGTGTGTGTGTGTGTGTGTGTATACATATACACACATATGGTTGTATGGTTGTTGTTTTTTTAATTTCCAATTCCTGCCAATTATATGTGACCCCTCCACTAATCACAAAATGCTACCAATACAAGGAGGTCATGTGCCACCATCAGCTTTATGATCATCTGTGCTGTGGGAAAAACACAATTCTGTCCCATGATTTAAGCTGTTGCATGTTGGCCGTGCTTAAATCTGTCTGCTTCTGAAATGACTGTGATTTTCTGTGCATATATATATATTTCATGGGACCCTAGGCGACAACCTAGTGTAAAAACCAGCCCTGACCATTAACAGTTCTCTTCTAGAAAAAGGCCAGTATTCCCAGTTCCCGTCCAACACCTAGTTTATCTAATCAGTCATTCATTAAAGTAAATGGAACTGAACAAGTCCATACAGCCTATCCTAAATCACAGTGCACATGTCTTTGTATGGACAATACAGGTGAGACTACACTGTGCTGATGGATAGGCTGGATTCATCAGGGAAAGCCCACGGTTGGAATCTCTGTACTAATATCAGCACTGCTGTAGGAGGTGTGTGATCCAGTGAGATAGATTGATCTGCAGAGCGGAGGCCTGATTACTTCGTGCTGTCTTTTCAATTGAAATAGATTGATCTGTTACATATCGCCCATTTCATCTCCAAAAGGCTGCAAAGACTGTTGCCTTGATGGACAATCCTCCACAGCATTAGAGACCGCCATTTTACTGCTACCATTACTATTACTACTACACCTACATTACACCTGCTCCTTCACTGTTTCTTCTGAAATCAAGGGTATTAAAAAGAGCTGATCCTGCTGTTGTTGGAGTAACTGTCTCTACTGTCCAGAGAAGAAGACTTTCTACTAGATTTTGGAGGAGGAACATTGTTGTGTGGATTTGAACGGTAGTGAGGTCAGGATGTTGGATGATGATCACCACCCCACCTCATCATCCCCAACTCATCCCATTCAAAAGTTCTGGATGGAGCTCCTCCTCCATCATTTCAGAGAACACAGTTCTTCCACTGCTCCACAGCTCCTCAATGTTTGGGGGCTTTATTCCCCTCTAGCCCACGTCTGGCATTAGACAGCATGGTGCCAATAGAATATGCTCCAGAGAGTCCTATTCTATTGGCTGTACTTCTCTACAGGGAGTAGACAAGCTATGTGGGCATTTGTATGTCTGTGTCAGCAATGGGTACAGCTTAAAGTAGCTGAATGAATTAATTAAAAGGACATACAGTGGATGTATATGCATTTCTACACAAACATACTACTAATAATGCCAGCAATTAAAGGTAGTAAGCACAAATTACTATTACCTAACGCAGTCATGCTTATTTGAGGCCATAATTGCCAGCCACATTAGCCTGCATGACTGAGCTGTTCCTTTTACCTCACATGGGAGTGTATTCCCCCTGAATGATGGAGTAAAAAACAGTATCATTTGCAGCAGTGAAGAAGGAAGGGTGAACGTCATGCAAGACCTTTGGCTGTTGCTGTTGCAGTTTCTCTTAGAGGTTATTTAGTGAGTCTAAGTCAGAAAATGTCTGTTGTGTATTTGTTTTCATTTCCAAACTGATCCTGAGTGTCCTCTCATCATCTGTGTTTTAGAGTTTTTGAGAGCAGGCTGTTCGGAATGGGCACGTCTGTGTTTATGTATTTATGGAAAAGGGTTCTTCTATTACAGAGGGCTTTCAGACTGTGTGGTCACACTGCTGCACTTTGCCTCAGTAATAGGCAGCTGTAATTGCGGAGTAATGGCACTGCATGAACGTTCTGATGCCTGGAAAGAGTGAGTCTCAATAACTAGTACCTCTCATCTAAACAGATTACTTTAGGGTCAGACCGGGACGTGCTGTCTCCCATACATTACAGTTACTCTGTGAGCTATAATATAGTCAGGTATTAGAGACTTGAGACTGACTCCCAAGTCCAGTGGGCCACACAGTTTCTACAGTTGTGCAGTGAGTGACATATGGCATCTAAGGCAACAGTGGCAGGAACCTGTATTGTCATTATGCTTTTTTTCGCAGCTATTTTTCACTTTGACGTGTTTTGAATCAGACATTTGTGATTCTCATGATGAATGGAGCAATAGAAATGCCCCCAAATCACCTATAATAAAATTGTTTTACATTGAACTTCTTTTGCTTTTCCTGTTCCCATTTTGAAGATAGTTAGGGCACCCCTGGAGCAGAGCAGGTTAACACCCTCGTAATGTAGCAGACCTGGGTATTGAAGTCACATGCTTGCAATTTAGTGGATCCTGGTTTTGAACCCACAACCATGTGTTTTTGCTGGATATGGGTATTGAACCCACACTCTTGCAATTTATTGGATCTGGGTATTGAATGCACAACCTTGTGATTTAGCAGACCCAGGTTGTGAACCCATAACCTTGTGATTTGGTGGATCCGATTACTGAACCCACAACCTCATGGTTACGCAGACACGGGTGTTGAACCCACAACCTCATGATCACTTACCTAGTACTCTAACTATTATGATTCAGTAGTACTAGGTGATCGTGAGGTTGTGGGTGAGTACTAGGTGATCGTGAGGTTGTGGGTTCAACACACGTTTCTGCATAACCATGAGGTTGTGGTTTTGGTACACTGCCCAGTTTTGTACAGTTTGAAATTGAATGAGCAGATCAGACTTTTGCTTATGTCTTTAAGTAACTGTAATAGACAACTGCTGTTTGCACATGTATAGAGGGTTTGCACTGATGTCAGGTTCTGACTGATGTCAAACAGAGTGGCAAAACGGCCGAACCATGAATGAAACAAGTGACTATCTGCTCAGATCAAAGGCATCTGGACTCGACAGCCATCCAACCAAGTTTCCAAAGAACGGACATGGGCAATGTGCAGCCAGGGCCGTCCAGACATCCCCAACTGTGGCTCAGTCGAGGGAATGGTCCTCGGAGTGTTTTCCACTGTTTTCAGGCACATTTAGTGTGCCTTCACAGACTCATCATTTGATTCATTTGGGATTTGCTTGCTTACCCTTTTAATCAAACTTAGCATGTCGCTAAACTCGCAGCTGCGGCGGGCCTGTCTTTTTTCCATTTTTTTTTTTACAGTGTTATCTCCCACACATTTTAGTGCCTGGATTCCTGTTGTTTCTGTAACTTGCAGCATCACAGTTTCTTTTCTTCAGCTTTCGGCAGTCTGTACAAGGATAAAGTAAAAGGAGAGCTCTGAATTCCTGCTAAATCTGTTTGTACAGTCAGTACTGTATCATTTTGTGTTTTAGTGGCATTCACACTGAACGCTAATTCTGCCACTCAGTTGGTGTTTTTGACACTCGGTGGGCATGGCTTTAGTGACTCCGGCTGTCTGTGATGTCATACGCCCAACCTGTGTTCAACCCATGTGGTATGGAAAGTCCAGGTTTATGCATTTAGTTTACAACTGAACTCTATCTGTGAATCATTTAAAAATGAAAACAAAAATGTGGAGAAATCCTTAATTTCAGTACCACTGATCAGACTGTGAATGGAACATCAAAGAGTGTGTAGTCTAATGATGATAGGAAGAGACTAGAAAATAATATCTATTTCAGTGCTTATTAAGGGTGTGTTGACTTGAAGTTAAAGTGCCTTTTATACTCCAGACGAATCTGATGACTTTAAAGAGGGTCAGATAGTTGTGTAAAGTGCTGTAGGTACGTTTTCTAGGCTGACAGATCTAACACAGCCTTTTAACTGAAATACACTGAGAGATTTGCATTTTTGACGCTGCGTCAGCCTCCAGTGTGTAGGCGTCCTGACTCCTCTTTTTAGAAGTATGAATTAATGATGAACCTTTAACCAAATCTGCAGCATCGCATCTGAAAGTGCAGCTTTTCCCATCGATCTAACTTAGGGTGATCCATGGGCCTGATATGCTCCTTTAAATTTATACGCCGTGGCCTTGA
>NC_132890.1:658828-766328 GCF_030463535.1 Salminus brasiliensis
CAGTCTTATAGAAATAAACTGGAAAATTCTGATGAAACGCAGATTCTAATCTTTCGATTTGCACCACATGTGTCTTTGAACGTACGCAAAGAAATGGTGTATTGTATATGAAATGTGCTTTTCCGTTGTCCTGGATTAAACATGGAGGGGGGCATGAAACTAAAAACAATGCGATTTGTTTTTTTAAATAACCATTTATTAGTTATTGGCTTTATTATCACAAACTTTAGCATTTAGAGGAGCCAGCTAAAGTGGTTTGGATAAATTAAGGGAGTTAATCCCCCCCAGAGGTCTACCAGGCACTATCTCAAACCCTGAGGAAGACCCATGACCCAGGATTATATTTCCCACTTGGTCTGGGCATGACTCGAGATGTCCCGGTCAGAGCTGGAGGAAGTGATTGGGGAAAGGGGTGCCTAGGCTTCTTTGTTTGCCCTATTGCCACCAAACAACTAAATGGATGAAAAGATGGCCATGATGATGAGGATGATGATGAGGATAATGATGTTGATGATGATGAGGATGATGATGAGGATGATGATGATGTTGATGATGAGAATGATGATGAGGATGATGATGATGTTGATGATGAAAATGATGATGAGAATGATGATGAGGATGATGATGAGGATAATGGTGTTGATGATGATGAGGATGATGATGAGGATGATGATGAGAATGATGATGAGGATGATGATGAGGATGATGATGATGTTGATGATGAGAATGATGATGAGTATGATGACGAGGATGATGATGATGATGATGATGATGATGAGAATGATGATGAGGATGATGATGAGGATGATTATGAGGATGATGATGAGAATGATGATGAGGATGATGATGAGAATGATGATGAGGATGATGATGAGGATGATGATGAGGATGATGATGAGAATGATGATGAGGATGATGATGAGGATGATGATGAGAATGATGATGAGGATGATGATGAGGATGATTATGAGGATGATGATGAGAATGATGATGATGATGATGATGATGATGAGAATGATGATGATGATGATGAGAATGATGATGATGATGATGGGAATGATGATGAGGATGATGATGAGAATGAGAATGATGATGAGAATGATGATGAGAATGATGATGATGAGGATGAGAATGATGATGAGGATGATGATGAGAATGATGATGAGGATGATGATGAGAATGAGGATGAGGATGAGGATGAGAATGATGATGAGAATGATGATGAGGATGATGATGAGAATGATGATGAGGATGATGATGAGGATGATGATGAGGATGATGATGAGAATGATGATGAGGATGATGATGAGAATGATGATGAGGATGATGATGAGGATGATTATGAGGATGATGATGAGAATGATGATGATGATGATGATGATGATGAGAATGATGATGATGATGATGAGAATGATGATGATGATGATGGGAATGATGATGAGGATGATGATGAGAATGAGAATGATGATGAGAATGATGATGAGAATGATGATGATGAGGATGAGAATGATGATGAGGATGATGATGAGAATGATGATGAGGATGATGATGAGAATGAGGATGAGGATGAGGATGAGAATGATGATGAGAATGATGATGAGGATGATGATGAGGATGATGATGAGAAAGAATGATGATGAGGATGATGATGAGAATGATGATGAGGATGATGATGAGAATGATGATGAGGATGATGATGAGAATGAGGATGAGGATGAGAATGATGATGAGGATGATGATGAGAATGAGAATGATGATGAGGATGAGAATGATGATGAGGATGATGATGAGAATGAGAATGATGATGAGGATGATGATGAGAATGAGGATGAGGATGATGATGAGAATGAGAATGATGATGAGGATGATGATGAGAATGAGAATGAGGATGAGGATGATGATGAGAATGATGATGAGAATGATTATGAGAATGATGATGAGGATGATGATGAGAATGATTATGAGAATGATGATGAAAATGGTGATAAGAATGATGATGAGAATGATTATGAGAATGATGATGAGAATGATGATGAGGATGATGATGAGAATGATGATGAGGATGATGATGAGAATGATGATGAGAATGATGATGAGAAGGATGATGATGAGAATGATGATGAGAATGAGGATGAGAATGATGATGAGGATGATGATGAGAATGATGATGAGGATGATGATGAGGATGATGATGAGAATGAGGATGAGAATGATGATGAGGATGATGATGAGAATGATGATGAGGATGATGATGAGGATGATGATGAGAATGATTATGAGAATGATGATGAGAATGATGATGAGAATGAGGATGAGAATGATGATGAGGATGATGATGAGAATGATGATGAGGATGATGATGAGAATGATGATGAGAATGATGATGAGAAGGATGATGATGAGAATGATGATGAGAATGAGGATGAGAATGATGATGAGGATGATGATGAGAATGATTATGAGAATGATGATGAGGATGATGATGAGGATGATGATGAGAATGATTATGAGAATGATGATGAGAATGATGATGAGAATGAGGATGAGAATGATGATGAGGATGATGATGAGAATGATGATGAGGATGATGATGAGAATGATGATGAGAAGGATGATGATGAGAATGATGATGAGAATGAGGATGAGAATGATGATGAGGATGATGATGAGAATGATGATGAGGATGATGATGAGGATGATGATGAGAATGAGGATGAGAATGATGATGAGGATGATGATGAGAATGATGATGAGGATGATGATGAGGATGATGATGAGAATGATGATGAGAATGAGGATGATGATGAGAATGATGATGAGAATGATGATGAGGATGATGATGAGGATGATGATGAGAATGATGATGAGAATGAGGATGAGAATGATGATGAGGATGATGATGAGAATGATGATGAGAATGATGATGAGGATGATGAGGATGATGATGAGAATGATGATGAGAATGATGATGAGGATGATGAGGATGATAGTTTCCCCACTAAGGCTTTCTTGAGTTTGGCTTTAGGATTGGAACCAATCAGATGATCAGTAACCTGATCAGACCCTGTAGTGCCATTGGTTGTGCATAAGTGTTGTTTTATGAAAAGAACCATCTTTTATATTTTTACCATATTTTTGGCACTGTTTAACTAACTGGCAAAATCCATAAGCACAAAATATACAGAATATAAATTGAATATAAGTGTAGTTTAGAGTAATTTACTAATTAAATATACTATGATTATTTAATTTGGTTAAAAGAACACAGCAAAAGTAATAACTCAGCTCTTAAGGGTTAAAATCTGAAACTGGCGTTTTGCCTGCACTGAAAAAAACAACCCATCCGGAGCATTATTGGAGGGAGATAGCAGGGCTGCTGTATTTGACAGGAAATATGAAAATAAGGGTTTGAACATCAGAGGTTGTCACTGAGACGCGATGCAGGCCTGATGGATTGGCTAGGGGGATTAACCTTACAGAGAGTGTGTGATAAGCACTTCTTCTACACTGGAAATTTGTCCGTGCACCGCCGTGCCACCAGAATAGTTTCCATGCAGAGGGAAATTAGATTGTAGGCTTTAAAATCCCAGTACAGGCCGATAAGGAGTGGTCTGGGATACAGATTTTATTGTTTCAGCAGCAGCTTCTGAAACTGAAGTAGAGTTATGAATCTGTTTACTGCTGACCCCCTTAGCAACAAAACTTTTCACCAATAAGCTCTGACATGAGAGCTTTGTCCAATCTACTGCTCTTAAGGAGTTCTTCATTTCAGGGTTTTTATAAGTAAACTACACTTAGAAAAGTTTATGAATGGTTTGACTGAATGGTTATAACACAAGAGCGACAGTGAACTCTTCATCTCTGCTGTTAAAGGTCAGGTGTTTCTGCTTCTTTTTCTGTTGGTTTTTCTGTCAGTGAGTGTTAAACCTCTCAGCTTCAGCTCAGTCATAGTTGGATGTTGGATGATCACCACCCCTCCTCATCCCCACTTCGACTCATCCCAAAAGTACTTAATGGAGCTCCACCACCATCATTCCAGATAACACAGTTCTTCAACTGCTCCACAGCTCCTCAATGCTGGGGGGCTTAATACCCCTCTAGCTCACACCTGGCATTAGGCAGCATGGAGCCAATAGATTAATGCTGATCTGCTCCAGAATGGGGTCCTATTCTACCTGCACTACTTCTCTACAGGGACTAGACATGCTATGTGTGTGCATTTGCAATTCTATTTCAACAGTGGTTGCAACCTAAAGTAGCTCAGTGCATTCATTAAAAGGGGTGTCCATGAACATTTGGACATGTAGTGTATTGTTTAATTGGTTTTTACTATAGACTCCCAAACAGGATCAGTCTCTTACTCACAGATTACATTTACTTACTCACAGATTACAGATTACTTACATCTGATTTTCTAATTTCCTCCTGTTTAGTTTAATGTTTCTTCGTCTCAGGTGGATTTTTCGTGTATTATTTGGTTAATGACTCTTACACACTTACTCAATTACAGAAGGTAGAAAAGACCTTTTTAACGTTCCGGTAAAGTCAACATAAAACTACTTTATTCCAAGTCACTTTGGAGTATTTCTACGACAGGAAAATTATATATATATATATATATATATATATATATATACAGTGAGTCCAAGAAGTATTTGATCCCTTGCTGATTTTCTTCGTTGGCCCACTAATAAAGACATGATCATTCTATACTTTTAATGGTAGATGTATTCTTACATGGAGAGACAGAATATTAAAAAGAAAATCCAGAAAATAAATCTAAGGAATATATATTAATTGATTTGTATTTCATGGAGTGAAATAAGTATTTGATCCCTTAGTATTCATTAGCAGTTCTGGCTTTTACAGACCAGTTAGACACTCCCAATCAACTTGTTACCTGACCTGAAGCCACCTGTTCTCACTAATCACTTGTGTGAAAAACACCTGTCCACAGAATCAGACAGATCACACAGATTTCAAGTCTCCAACATGGGTAAAACCAAAGAGCTGTCACAGGACCTCAGAGTCAGAATTGTTGACCTTCACAAAGCTGGAATGGGCTACAAAAAGATTAGTAAGGTGTTGGATGTGAAAGTAACAACTATTGGTGCAATTATCAGAAAGTTTAAAGAGTATAACATGACAATCAACAGACCTCGGCCCGGTGCTCCAAAGAAGATTTCGCCTCGTGGGGTGGCAATGATGCTGAGAACAGTCAGAAATCGTCCTGCAACCACTCGGCAGGAGTTAGCAAATGACCTGAAGGCAGCTGGGACCACAGTTTGCAAGGAAACAATTGGCAACACTTTGCGCAACAATGGATTCACATCCTGCAGTGCCCGAAAGGTACCCCTGCTGAAGAGAGCACATGTGGAGGCGCGCCTCAAGTATGCCAATGATCATTTGAAAGATGAACCAAGTTATTGGGAGAAGGTTTTGTGGTCAGACGAGACCAAAATTGAACTTTTTGGCCTCAACTCCACCCGCCATGTGTGGAGGAAGAAAAATGCTGCCTATGACCCCAAGAACACTGTGCCCACCGTCAAGCATGGAGGTGGAAGCATAATGTTTTGGGGGTGTTTCTCTGCCAAGGGTACAGGGCTACTTCACCGCATCACTGGGAAGATGGATGGAGCCATGTACCGCACAATCCTGAGGGACAACCTCCTCCCCTCTGCCAGGGATCTGAAAATGGGCCGTGGTTGGGTCTTCCAACATGATAACGACCCTAAACATACAGCAAAGGCAACAAAGGATTGGCTCAAGAAAAATCACATTAAGGTCATGGAGTGGCCCAGCCAGTCGCCAGACCTCAATCCGATCGAAAATCTATGGAGGGAGCTGAAGGTCAGAGTTGCCAAGCGACAGCCCACCAACCTTTATGATTTAGAGAGGATCTGCAAAGAAGAGTGGGCCAAAATTCCCCCTGGTGTGTGTGCTAAACTTGTGGTTAACTACAACAAACGTCTCACCGCTGTGCTTGCAAACAAAGGCTTTGCCACTAAGTATTGAGTGTGTTTGGCAAGAGGGATCAAATACTTATTTTCCTCATTGAAATACAAATTAATTAAAATATATTCTTTAAAATTATATTCTGGATTTTTGTCTTGATATTCTGTCTCTCCATGTTAGAATATATCTACCATTAAAAGTGCAGAAGGATAGTGTCTTTATTAGTGGGCAAACAAAGAAAATCAGCAAGGGATCAAATACTTCTTGGACTCACTGTATATATATATATATATATATATATATATATAGAGAGAGAGAGAGAGTATCATATTAGTGTACAGTATTATATTGCACTCACACACATCATGGTTAGTGTGTAGCTTGGGGCACTATTAAGCACAGCCAGATTTTGATTAATGTTAATACACTGCTAAGAAACCAGTCTGAATAGAGGCAAAAGCCCACTGCGCTCGTCTAAAGCCTTAAATATTGTACAGTACTCACAGAAACATTACCAAATCAACATCTGCCACATTTCCAGCCACTCTTTAATTTCCTATTGATAAATAATCAAGAATTAAGACTAATTAAATAACACTCTCTTTACACCTCTAATACTGTATATACTGTATGTTTATAAATGTATAAATTCATATGCTGTTGGTAATGATGCTGAAGCTGGTGGAATTAAGAGAAGGCAACATATTACATCTTGCTAAATTTCCCCCAAGAACTTTAATCAACTGAGCTGCAAATCAGCTCGCATTCATATTGCATCAGTGCTGGGTTATTTTGGACGCTGAGTCTGTGTTATAATTACACTGCAGAACGTGATGGGTTCAGCATAGGCAAATAGTTCACAGAAAGGGATTGGCTGAGCACACCTGAGTTTCCCCTGACTCAAGTTAATTGAGGTGTTTATATACACTGAATTAAGAGATGACAACACAAACGGGTCAAAGCTATTCGTTTCCACCCAGTCATTTGAGAACTCTTAATGCATCATTATTTATGGGGTAATTTATTAGCTTTCACAGCATCACAGCACAAGCACTGCTCTCAGAAGAGGAGCCAGGCCTGGAGATTAAGCACAGTTAGTTTTAGCAGCCACGTTAAATGTCTTCAGTGAGAGCTATTTGTGGTCACCATTTGATGGGACATCTGTCATGGCTGTCGGCAGGCTAATTATTGGTCAGAGCTGGAGTAATTGGGGAGCACGTTTCGCATCGATTGGGCTGTGCAGGGCAGCGGTGTGTTCTGGGGCTTGGTGTCAGAGGTTGACAGATGGCACCTCAGTGCCAGGAGTTTACCTAACCTGTTATACTCACAGTCTTTCACAGGGAAACAATGTCATACTGACGCTCGCGAACAGGCTGACTTATTGCCCTATTAAGTAGCCAAGCGCATTAGCGTGTAACAGGAAATGAAAATAAAGTGTATATTTTTAAGGTACCTTTCAAAAGATTGGAATGACGAGTTATATTAATATTGTATGATATGTTACACACAAACATATTCTCACGTTTTACTCAAGATTTCAAATAGACTATTTATTGGTTCACGTTCTGAAAATGTATTCAATTTGAGATTTAATAAATAATGATATATTCTCATCCATCAATGTGGACAATGTGTCTAAAATGTCCTAATTTCTGACTGATTATTTAATACCTATGAAGTTAGATTATTAGCATAATTTCCTACATTTATCTATATCCAGACTGAATGTGAATTTTCATTCCAGTGGAACTTTCCATCAACAGTGCAATGATGTTCAGCAGCTGATGAAAAATGATGAAAATAATGAACTGTAATTAATTTAAATACTTTGTATTCTCTAAATGTACATTATTTGAATCTCTTCAGAGCAGTGCATTCTGTTGATTATATGAGCAGAATAATCTTCATCCCAGGATGACCATAAAAATCATCAGATTCCCGTTAGACGATCTTGGTTCCCAGTTTTCAGCACTGGTGTCCAGTGATGAAACACAATCCAAACAAAGGTTGAATAACTGAGTCATGTGTATGGTAAATTCAGTCAGTGGTAGCAGTGGTTCCTTGCTGGTGAAAGCCTCTCTCCTTGCTCTCATTCTCATTTTCATCCATACAGTTTGTGGATTCCTGGTATAGTTGAGGTTCTTGAGAGGAACTCTAGCTCTGCTCTGCTGATGCTCTTGTTAGGCTGCTGCTGGTTGATTTATCCACAGATCTCCAGTGAGCATTGTCTAGAGTAATCTGCTGAAGATGCTGAAAAATCCATTGAAAGGCAGAATTAAAATAGTTGATTCCATCAGTCTGCTTCAGTCGGCACTATGGGTGATTCAAACCAGAAACATGTATCAACTGTGTTAATTATTATTATTATTATTATTATTATTATAGCTATTATAGTTATTTAGTTGAATCCATTGATATGTTCTGTCTGAATGCTTTGGTAAATACACGGTCATGGAACTGATAGTTCCTGATATTGAATGATATTTCTCATTCTTACAGGGAGAGCCAACCATTGGTCAGCCATCATCGGGGCATCCCACTCCAAGAACTACGTGCTGTGGGAATATGGCGGTTTTGCAAGTGAAGGAGTTAAACAGGTGGCAGAGCTGGGCTCACCAGTGAAAATGGAGGAGGAGATTCGGCAGAAGGTAAGAAGATGTAGAGTATGTTGATGAAACATTGTGAGAACAGCTAAAACAGTTTTTTTTATTTCTTTAAAGGCTTCTCAAAAGGTGATGCATTACTGATCATGAATCAAATTCAGTAAAACTTTTGTGGAATGTTCTTGGTAAATGTTCTTCTAATTGATATTTGGAGAAGATATTTGCATAAAATATGGCTGGATCAATGCCTGTGGGAGTTGGAGGGGGTGGTGGTGGCTCTCTTGTTTTAAATCCGGCCTCTATAGCCTTTTGCATGATGAAATAATGTAAAACATGCTTTTTTAATTTTAATGCTATTCCAAACACTTACTGGTTTAATGCTAATTTACCTTGCTGAAAATTGGGTGGGCATTATCCCTGTAGTCCTTTAAGAAGTCTGATAAGAATAATAACAGGAATTAGAGGCTGCATCCACAGGGCAGTAATGATAAAATAGTGCTGAACCGGCACTGGGTGGTCATTACATTACTATGACAGTGCAGGAGTGTAATTACATGGTTATGAAGGAGCGATGCCGGAGGACGATTAGAAACGGAGTAAACACTGCTGTAATCTACAGGGGCAGTGGGTAACACAACACAAAACACATGTACACATGCACTATATGTTCAAATGTTTGTGGACACCCCTTTGAGTGAATGCATTCAAATCGAGCAGATAAACATAGACCCAGCATTGAGGAGCTGTGGAGCAGTGGAAGAACTGTGTTCTCTGGAACTATGGTGGTGGAGCTCCATCCAGTACTTTGGAGATGAGTTGGGAGTTGGGGATGATGAGGTGGGGTGGTGATCTTTCAACATCCTGATCTCACTAATGCTCTTGTAGCTGAATACAATTAAATCCTCACAGCAATGCTCCTCCAGAATGTAGCAGAAAGTCTTCTTCTCTGGACAGTAGAGACATACTGTAAATTACTCTAAATGTAAAAAAAATGGTAAAAAAGGTTTTCACAATATCTTTGTCATATAGCGTATTTTAGATTTCCCAGAGATTAGTGTTTGCACTGACGTGCAGGGGTTATTGGAAGCTCTTGGATTTCAGTTTCCTTGATTTTTAAGCGATAAAGGAGTGCAGCTGAGGTTGAAGTGGGCTGAATTGAATTTTGCTCTACGTCTATCTCCACCTCTATCTCTGCACCTATTTTTAATGCCTGTCACACGTTTGCTATGTAGCACTTTGCTACTCTGGAAAGTATGGGATGATGAAAGTGATGTAGCCGACGTAGAGTCTGGGCGGATAATGAGCATATTACTCCCTCTCCGGAGTGTGCGTCAGAGTCGCTCTTCAGCACTGCTTCACCTTAATCTTCTCCTCCTCCCTTTGTCCTCCCTCTTCCTTGTATACAGAGAGAGCAGCAAGGCCAACAGGAGCATTGGTGAAAACCAGTGTTTCTGATCGCTGGGCTGTAATGCGTATTTCATGAGTTTCTGTCGATAACAGTCCTTAAATTTACATGCAGTTCTCAGAGAGGTGGTACACTGGCCTTGTCCAACAATAGGCACAAATATTCCTCTCACTCAACTTTTAGCCCCTTAAAACAAAACACAGAGTTTTCAGTTGAGCACAGATTGTAAAATAAAATTTGTTTTTATATTAGTAATTATTCATATAATTAATTTTATATGTAATTTTTGAAGTAAGCTGCATAACTGCAGTGAATACCAGAATTTTAAATCAGTGTTGTCAACAAGAGGGTTCTCATATATACAGTTTTACACTATTGCTTTGGTGCCTTTGGTCTAAATACATGTGTTGTTGATATCCTGAGTGTAACTCAGTGAAACAGTCATCTATTTTACTTCATGAATTTAGGAAAAAATAAAGCGTGTTTAATGTACCATTACTTTTGCACATCCCACATTTCATTTTAATCTGTTAAACTGAGTAAATTAACAGTGATGATGTTTAAGCATGTGAACAGAAGTCTACAGAAGTGTGTGACTTATTTACACTTCAAAAATCAACAACATAATTACCCAGGGATGCACAAACTTACATAGGACTCTATCAGGTTCACCAAAAGTCCACGGTTAGCACATAATTACCATTATTTCAGGGGGCTTCTAAGTGGTTGTTTTAGTTTATCAGGTAGTTGCTATGGTGTATAGAAGTGTGGTTGCTAGATGGGTGTTATAGTCTTGCAGGGTGGTTGCTAGGGTGTTGTTAGGCAGTTGAATAGAAACTCATTTCCAAGTGGTTGCTGTGGTGCCCCCTGTGGTTGGTTGGATGTAACTAGTGAGGAAGAGTTAAATTTTATTATTGAAAGTTATTATTGACCAAATCTGTTGCTAGGCAGAAGCTGTACGTCACACAGTCAGACCAAACAATCTGGAATTAGAATGATGTTGATATTCTGAGTTTTGCTGCAAATATCTGGCAAAAAAAGAAGAAAAATAGTAATAATAATGATAAATAATATAAATTAGTAGAATAATATAAATATGATACCAACATTGTTTGGCAGTGATTAACCATAATAAAAAAAAATAGCCAGTGGTATAATATAGTATATAATATAGTGGAACGTGCCCGAGCAGCCCACCCAGGTCAAGTCCATGAGTGGAAAACACTGAGGTTAAACTTTTACAGTATGATTTTCTCGATAACCTCATCATTATAGTCGTACTTGACCAAGGTTCATCCTAGCCATCCTTATTCACACTGATATCCCTGTACAATACTGCTGATAAGATCTTTGCTTCCACCTCAATCCATTTGACCTCCTCCGTCTGCCGGCGTTTACTCTGGTTCCTGATGTTAGCTCTGAGAACACTGATTCATTATCTAATCCTTTCAGTCAGCATAGGCAAAAGACTGGGGTGTTATGCTGGAACAGAACCCTGATGGAAAGAGGATGGAGGGGGCGAGGGGTGGGGGTGAGAGCTGCTCACACTGAGGGAGTCTGATAACTCTTCTATCAGGGGGGTCCGATATCGAACGGCTGCAGCAGGAACCGGTGACGAGGGGCTGGAGGGAGATGTGTTAGGATCTATATCTGTGATGAAACACGTTGGCCTGGCTGGGGGCTGAACTCCTCCGTTCCTTGAGCATTCACGCTGCGTCGAGGACAAATCACGAGGGGACAAAAGAATCTCGCCTTCATCTGTGGAAAAGTGAAGCAGGTTGCTGGGTGATAAAGGTAGAATCCATGGCTGTCACACAGATGCTGCAAATGTGTGTGATAGCAGCGCTCACATCAGTGTGTATTCTGAAATGGGCTCTCTCAGAGCAGAGCACCTTTCGATTTATTAGCAGGTGAAGACGAGGGATGTATGTGCTTCATTAATAACAAAGTGCTTCTACGCTTAAAGGATCCTGCAACAATGGTTCTTATTCTACAGCGAGGGTCCAAACACGCTGTACATTCATCACATCAGCTCAAACAAAGCTTCCCATTAGTTACTTTCACTGGGGAAATGGTTGTGGTGGGTCAGACTGGAGCAGCGAGGCAGCTGGAAAGGTGCAGAGTCTCTTTGTATGCTGAATAGGATTAAAGGCACCATCTGTTCGGATCATCATTTGGGACACACCGCACATTTACTCGGTTCTGGCTGTTTTAATGTCTATTATTTTTTTCTATGAATGCAGACAGAAATGACTTTTACTAGTTGGGATGGACGATTATATCGAAATCAAATCGCTATCAGCAGATATTTGCTTTAAAAAGGATTTGATTTAGATTTCTGACCCATATTTACTGAACATTTAGGCTGGGGAGTCTGGGGTGGCTTCTGAGTCGGTGTGTGAAACCAAAAAACTACATGAAATTGGAGCCATGGAAGAAGAAGCAAAGAGACCGGATGGTGGATGGGTGCAAAGTTGTCCATCACAGAAGTAAAGGGGAGAGGGCATGATGTATAGGGTCTGAGGGTCTGGGAAATGAGGAGGTGGAGTTCAGGGTATGATCCTTCTCCCATATTGAAGTTATTACATTATTCCACATGGTAGCCCCAGCAGTGAAACTTCTAGAAGCGAGAGGTTTGTTGGTTTCTGTTATTGAGCTTTTAGTATTTATCATTTTTTAATCAGATCTCTTCACCGAATGTTTATTTGTTGGTGATATAATGAGGTTATCCTCATGCTAAAAGCGTTTACATTGCTGTAACAGTGAGCAGATGATGGTACAAATAAGTAAAAATCCAGTAAATACTCAGTAGTGAAAGGTTTTCCTCATGTTTGATAAATACACTTTAATAAAGCTGTGTAATATTGGTGAGGAACATTTTTCCAACACTAATAAATAAAGAACTTCAGTACAAACAAAAATTCATTGGTCAACCAATGTATCGGTCAGGCCCCAGCATGCTCGTAATACTCATGCACGTTTCACTGTCACTGGCTTAGCAGCAGTTCCAACAAAGGTGACGTTGCTGAAATGAATCCGGGCAAAGCAGGAAAGAACTTCCAGTAAAAACTGACACCAACACAAACTACTTCTGTTTCAGCAAGGAGAGAAAGAGAGCAGAGAGGGTGGTGGTGGTGGGGGTGGTGTTGTGTGACGGAGGGTACATAGACGAATGAGCAGATCGAAATTTGAAAGGAAAGAGGCAGAGTGGGAGGCAGAAGTGTTGTGATTTTAGTTTGTGCAAGGTTGTATTCAGCGAGCCAAGCAGGCGTTTCACCGTGGATGAGGCAAGCGCTGCACAGAGCGCGGCGATAAAGGCTTTATTTATCATAGTGTATATCAGTCTGTGTCACCCTTTCAGAAAGCAGTATGATATGATATGTGTACGCCCATCTGTCCTTCCTTCTGCTGGGCTCATATCGTCTTTGCCATTTGTTTTCCACAAAGGCCAGAATCTACTGATATGTGAGCGCTCTTTTTCCCTTCATCTGAACAGAAGCTCACGCCGCTGTGCTCTTCCAAATGCTCTCCAGGGACACGTGCTAGTCGTTACTATAAACTGATTTTTTTCCTCTCATTTTTGGTTATTATCAGTATTTTCTTTGGTACGTTTCAAGGTTGTTACTGAATCTCGATGGGAAAGTAAAGTAAAAATGAAAGAAGCCATGCTTCAATAGATTCATTTTATTCAGCCAAGAAAACACCACTAAAGCACTCCTGTTTTCCATGAAAGTCCTTTTCTGCTTCTCAAAGGTCCATCCAGAGCATCCCAGGTGTCTTCTTTTCAGTGATGAGAGTGCGATTGCTTGTAAATTCGCCCACCTGATTCGTGGCAGACGCTGTGATTGTTCTGCATGTTTATGTGTACAGCAAGGCCTCCTTAATGGATTTCTTATAGGTGTATTATGTGGTGGAACGTACTAGACTTGGAGAATGGTCTTTTTTATATTTTTGCTTTGGCCCATTCTCTTTGATTCTTTGAAAAGTCTACAATCAAAAACTATTTTTTTTTTGTTTTTGTATTGTTTATTTTTAATAATAATTAAAATATATATTTTGCAAACAATGGTTTGATTCTTTTAATTACAATTTTATGCTCAAATAAAAATACATAAATAAATAAAAACAGACCAGTGGTTGAACCAGGCTGGATGATAGCTGGTAGTACATGATATTTAACATTATTCTGCACACAGACACAGGCACATACCTTCTCCCTCACTGTATACATTCAAAAAGGACATGGTCTCAGACTTTGACATTCTCAGTTGAACATGAAATCTCTCATGAGATCTTTTAGACCATACCGTGCTGCGTCCTCTCCCATTTTCCAGCTGAAGTCTGCACACTGCTGACTCTCATGAAAAATATATAAAAAAAACAAAAACATGAGACTAAATCCCCGAGCCAGCCCTTTTCATCCCTCCTACATAACAGCAGTCAGTAATTTGTGTATGCAGTCAGCTATTACCTTGGCTCAGTGTGGTGCTAATGAGAAGGCTGCTGTTTGGGCCGCTCTAATGACAGCCTAGGTTCGGTCTCGGGGTGCACTGGCACAGGCTACTGGTGGGCCTCTGATGGGTTGTAAAATTCCCAGTGTCCTCTAACACGGTCAGAGAAACACTTTCCTGCAGCATGGGCAGGAAACAGTGAAGCTCTCTGGGCTCTGCTGTGGTGATCTGGACAAGGCTTTAGGTCATTTTCTCTTCATCCTTCTCATGCCCTTCCTCTTGATTCCTGGTGTCTTGGTCATATTTATCATGTTCATCAACCTGACCTGACCACTTGACCACCTGCTACGGGTCATAGCTCCAATTTTTTCAGTTCTGTGCACTTTGACAGTGACCTCTCCATTAGAGTATTGTGTCTCCAAGTTGAGCTATCTGTCTGACAGCATGCATCTGTTGGCTGCAATCTCCTTTCTGCAGGCCTGTGCTTTACACAGACGCCCCTGAGATCTCGAGAATATCCTGGATGGCCTGCACCCTGTACCATTAGTGCCTTGCCAGGTTTGAGGAGGGTTTTATGGTCATTTGTCATGGTGGGTTTCATCACTCAAAGTGGCCGAGAATACGTAGAGGCCATTTGACTCAAACGTGAAACAGTCACTGTTGCTTTTATGAAAGATCCCTTAAGGAATCTTTTTTTTTAAGTGCTGCATGATTACTCTTCCTGACCCTGAAGCTACTGTACAGTAGTTATATCCGCAGTTATCAGAGCTCAGGTGTATTATAGTTTAACTGTTTAACTGCAATTTGCAGAGCATTGCCATTCTGAATACCCTTTCTTTGCTCTGGCTTTATTCTTCCATGTGAAGACGTGAGCAAACGAACCCCATAAGGTGTAAAAGCGAGTGTTATTTTTTGTTTTTGTGAAAAAGCAAGTTGTTGTTCTGTCGTATTCGGTGTAGTAGAACAGCCAAAGAGTGCTGCCTTGATGTCTGACGTTATGACAGATGTGACATGAAACGATGTTCAGTCAGCATTCTGCTGGAGGTATTTATATTCTCTTTAGAACAGCCAGCACTCTCTCATTTACACTCGGCCTTCTTCCTCTCTCCGCTTCTGAATGCTTTGTGCAGATCCTGCTCCCAGCCTCTAATCTGCTGTGTTGACTTTGACGCGTTCGCACTTTTAATTGACACACAGTGTGAAGGTGCTTCTCTGACAGGGGCACTCATTAGTCAGGCTGCAATATCGGCTTCCGAAGTTAAAAAACAAAAAGAAAGGAGAAGAAAAGGGAAGAGGGAAGATTTGAGGAATTGTTTCTGCTGGCTCAGACTGCAGGAGGTGGAGAGAGGACCGATTCACTGCGTACAAGAACTGTCAGATAACAAACCCACGCACCAGCCAGGCTCACTGTGATTTTGGGAGTGCCTGTTGTGTTGTGTTGTAAATGCATTTGGGTTTCATGAATGTGTGAAATAATGTGGCTGAAACAGACACTCTTTTTTCCTGTTTCCCGTCCAATATTGTCACTGATTAGGGGTGTGAGAGAATATTGATATATCAAAGTATTGCAATATTATGTTTTCAGTACTGTATCAATTCTTAAAAACACAGTATTGATTTTTAATAAATAGTTTACATGTAAAGATTGGAGGCAGACAGTGGTTCAGTTCAGGTGGTTCAGGTGATTCTGATACGGTTATTCTGTAATACACTATATGTCAAAATGTTTGTGGACACCACTTCTACTGAACGCAGATAAACTTGAATCTGTTGGCACCATAAGGGGTATAAAGCCATCAGAAAGGAAGGGATCAGAAAGGAAACCATGAATAAGCTGGTGTCCCAATACCTTTGTCCTAAGTACCAAAATAAATTCGTTATGGTGACTAAACAGAAGAGATTTATAAGTAAGGATTTTTGGTAATAGTCCACCACTTTTTGCAGGTATTGGCCGACTGACACTGGGAACTGGATTGGTTTCAGTTGTCCTGTCTTTTGTGTAAGTCATTGTGGTCCTGAGAGCAGGGGGTGTTCTTAAAGTGCCCACAGATGCTTGTGTGTGGTGTATATTGATGATTTACTCGGTGTGTATCAGTGGGAGTTCCATAATCCATTAAGCAGTATCCTCGCCTGTGCAGCTAGAAGTGCTCTCATTTATTGCTTTTTATATCATTTTATCCCTCGTCCTTCTCCCTGGAGACTTCTCCAAGATGAGTGTGTTCATCATTCCTCAGTCAGCCAATCGACTACTTTTCTACTCTCCCACTAATGGATGACTTAGTGGTAATGACCAGTTGCTCTGCTTCTCCTCCTGCCTCCCTGAGTCCAGTCCTTTACATCAAGGAGTGCTTAATGAATTGTTTCTCTTTCTGTAGTTCTCAACTGCACACGTCTTTTTCCCATCATTAAGCTTAATGCATACTATTACTGAGAGACAGAAGAGGATACGGGCTGTATCACACTTTCCTCCCCGACAGTTTGAAGTGTTTGGTTTCTTTTCTGAAGTGGAAAAAGGAGAAGAAGTTCAATTTTTAATCTCGTCTGTACTGAGCAGTGTGAAAGGCTGGTGTATTATTAGAGTCAGTATGGCTGGCTAAATGGGGTTAGGGTGCTGTGGGGGTTTGTCCTGTTGAAATAACTGATTAAGTATCGTAGTGTAAAGCTTCTGCAGGTTCAGCCTGGAAAACCTGCTCATCTAGAACTTGCATGGAAGCTTGTCTAGTTCATGTAGAGAAGTACTGCCAATAGAATAGGACTCTTAAGATAAACAGATAAACAACATGACCCTATTGGCACCATGCTGCCTTATATAATACCCCTAAATGTAGGGGTGTAAAGCCCCCCAGCATTGAGCTGTGGAGCAATGCAAGACAATGACAGTCAAAGTAAAAAAATATTTTCATTTTGGAGAATTTCTATTGGTTCATTTATCATACATTTTTGACAAAATCTCACATTATATTTCACATCACATTATAAATACAAGGTTTTTGCATGACACTATTACTGAGAGACAGAAGAGGATACGGGCTGTATCACACTTTCCTCCCCGACAGTTTGAAGTGTACCCGACAACTTGACTGTACCGGAAACCATGAAACCATTTTTACCATCTTGTAAAATCTCCCAATGTCAGACTTAATGTCTCTTTCCTATAAACACTAGAGTGAGTCTGTGCAGCCTGGTTATATTTAGATGTGTTGTACATATCGGCAGTGCAGGGATTTCAGAGTTTTGAATTGTGTTGATCCCTGTATGATGTTTACTATTTTCAGAGTGATATTTTTGGCTATTCTGTTCCAGAGCTCTTCCCTCTTGCGCATTTCACATGAATTAGTTATGCTCTCTAAAAGGGACTGTGCTTGATGTTTATTTTTAAGCAAATATAATTTCAAAAGATTCCCTCATGCTTCTCTCTTCCAAAGAAGTGTATCATCACTGTCAAATCAAAACTTCATCTGCATCATTTGATAATGGCTTTTTACATTGTGTGGATGCTTCATTATGAATGGATCAGTAAAAACTGACCAAAATAACCTGTGGTACAAAAATAAACACAGTGAAGCATTAAAGAACACTTTTACACAACTACTTCTTATGTGTTCATAGTGGTGATTGTGTTGTGATACTGTGATACATTTTTTATGATATTGTAATTTTTTAAATGTCATTCAAAAGTTACAAAATAGTTACAATTTTTTAAATAAATAATAATAATAATCTTCAGAGAACTTTGTTCTGCTCGTTGTCATACACAATTCATGTTTATTTGCTGTACATAACATTTTAAAGAAATAAATAACTAAATAAATGAATAGTGTAGTGTGTACAAACGTTATGGTACATGTTCTGTTTAATTTTCTATTAAAATAGAAATATAAATTAGCTCTAGAAATTGCAGAGAATGGCATATTTAAGTTTCCTGTAGAGCATTTGTTCACTTATTTCCATTTTGAACACCAACCACACAAGTCATTTCACAAGGATTGCCCAAACCTCTTTTCATCCTTTAAAAGTGGTGGTAACACTTGGTAACATGGCATGCTGTGGGCCTTAGTGCAAGAAGACTTGATAACAAGACGGATCTCCAGATGGGTCCTCTCAGTGTTCTGTCCGTCCTCTGTTTGTGTATGTGGTGTCCCTTCAGTGCCGCATTTCAGTCTGGAACTGACAGACTGGAGAGAGATCTAAGGTTCTGGATACAAACTCATGAACGAGGCCGCCAGCACGCTGTGGCTGAATGTCTCAATAGACTCTCGGCTCTGCCAAGCCTTTATGTTCTTCCTTTTTGTTGTTTTGGATTCCTGGTAAGGACACCTCTGCCAAGCAAGTCCTTGTTTTTACAAGGTAAATTACTTTTCCCTCCAAGCAGAGCTAGTGCTACTGTACCGAGACAGTAAAACGTCCTACACAACATTAGAGGCGACCTTTGGCCTGGCTGTAGCCTGAGAGTCTGCGAGATGGTTCCAGCATCTTCAGCAGTGGCTGTAGACCAGCGCAGTGACAGGGAACACATTCTCTAATGCCATTTTACACACGGTCTTAAGCTATTTGAGCTTTGGATGACTGCCACTGGATTGATTTCCCCTCCGCTCATCTCGTTCTTCCCGTCCTCACTCTATTCTGGTGATTCTGGTGCCATCGGTGTGGTTCCGGAGCTTTTTGTGGCCGCGGGCTCTTGCATTGTTTTCAGAATGCTGTCCTGCACATCGCTGGCCATTATTGTTTCATTTCAGTCAGCTGGCAGTTTTTTTGGGAGTCTGTCAAGTGGGATTTGGGAGCTGGACTGAAATAGTGTCTTATAGGAAAACAAAGACGGGTTGAAAAAGAATGGGGTGAGGAGGAAAAAGCCTAAATGCCTTGGCAAGCAAGAATGTTATTATAATCTGCAGCCCTTTGCTGTAAAGAATAGGTAAGCAGATTCTAAAATTGAAATTGCGTGAGCGTGTGCGAGATCACATTTTTTGACACGATGCAAACTGCTGTGCTTTTGTTAGCTTTCAATGCAGTTCTTTAGGCACATTCAGCTCAGCAGATGTTCAGCTATTCTGTGATTCCTAGTCTGACCCCGTCAGCTGAGCGAGGCGGTTACGAAAGGGCCTTCCTTTCATAAGCACTCTGGCCTTGTAGCACAGTGTCCTTAAGTGTTCCTCATGAATAATAACTAAACACTTTAAAAGGAGGGAAGTGTCCTGAAGTTCAGGTCATAGTTGTTGTAATGGATGTCAGAATAACCTTTGTCTAACCATTTGTCTTATTTGAGAATAAGCTTTGAGAAGGAATGTTAAAAACTGAGTCACACAAGCCTTGTGCTTTTGCTTATTGGAGAATTATTGAGAAACACCTTCCATTTACAATGGTGTGCTTTGAAAATATATTCCTTATAAAGTCACTATTATAAAATTACTAGTATTTTAACCATAGGCCAACTTCACAAAATGTATTATATGAATGGACCCAGCATTGGACCACCACCAGATAAAATGTAGAAAATGTAGAAAAAAAGTTTTTTTTTACTGGTACATGTTGATTTCTGATGTTTTTAATAACTAATCAGCAGTTGTAACTAACATTTTACACTATTAACATGTTATTACAACATTCCCTGGTTAGTTGCTTAGATCATTACTATGGTCACCTTATTGACTGGTGCTTAGTAATGTCTAAACTTAGAGGTATCTTTGAACTATTAGTCTAACTAGTTCTAACTAGCTGAAGTTTTTCTTGGGTAAATAGTAAAACACTTTTGTAAGTCGCTCTGGATATGAGCGTCTGCTAAATGCCGTAAATGTAAATCATTATGTAATATATTACATTTATTTCCGGTATTGACAGTTTTGAATGTGAACTACTGAATTTTTCCTGTTGTTTTATAGTGACAAATGGCCAATATTTTATAAAAGCTTTGCTTTAATAATGTGACATTAATAATGTGATCTCAATATGACTACAGTTGGTCTGGTTGTTTACTGTACATTCTTCCATAGCTTTATTTTTAGGAGTGATCTAAAGACTGTACACTGCAGTGCTACTGCATCAACATCAGAGTGAAATGACACAAAACACCCTGAGCTTCATCATCTTAGAGGTGTCCAAAACCAGCAGGTGGCCTGGAGGACTTGTAGAGGAAGCTGTTCTCCGGCTCTCAGGCTCGGCTCCTCTGAGAGCGCTGTGTGTGGAAGAGTGGCCGTACGTGCGTGAGCAGGCCCTGCCGCTCGGCTCCATATGCTCATGTTTCATTCAGCTCTCTCTCGATTGCCCCTCAGTGCCGCCTCGCTCCCTGTTCCTCAGCCAGGAGGGAGGGTCCAGCTCACTGAGCCCTGCAGCCTGACGAAAGGAGCCACGCTCCACAACATGCTGCCACGCCCAAACCCTGATCGCCAACATCTGTTAGCATGCTAACCTGACCTTACAGCAAACCTCCCCCCTCCTTCTCGTTTACTTTGATGAATATCGGTGCAGACTGAGAGAGCAGACGTCTGCTGTTGCTCTTCTCACCTCGCAAATAGTACAAAAGTACAAAAGTATTGGGACACCTGCTCATTCATTCATTGTTTCTTCTTGATCTGTGTCTACTGTCCAGAGAGGAAGACTTACTACTAGATTTTGGGGGGAAATTGTTGTGAGGATATGGTTGCATTCAGCAACAATGTGTTAGTGAGGTCAAGATGAGGTCTGGATGGATCACCACCAGAAATGCATGTAAGCTAGCGCCATATATGCTGAGCAGGAGCTTTGATTGAAGTATATGGAATGAAACTCTAAAATAAGGTGTTATTTTAAAGTTTTATTCCATGTGAGAGATACAGAACGGTAGAGAAGCATAATGGACTGAGGCGGTGGAGTAAAATTAGAGATTAGGATTTTACACTAATATGACTCAGATAGTATGTTTCATCTTACTCTTAATTAGGCAGAATCTGGTGGCATAGGGATCCCAAAATAAGTGACCCTCTTATATCCTAAAGGATCACAAGATTCTGAGCAGTCTGAGAGTGCCGCACATCGTTCAGCATCATGCAAAATGGGCCTGGTTTCCTCTGTGAGGTGCAGCAGAAGCCTAAGCTAACAAACCCGGGCTGTTCTCACAAGCGGATCTCTTAACCAGGGCAAAACACTTTGATCCTCTGTTTACTGTGGCTTTATTAGCATGGGGTGACTGTTAACTCACGGCTACTTTAGTCAGATCCTCAGACATGAAGAGAGCACACACACACACACAGCTCCGTATATGTTGATCAGGAGCTTTGATTGAAGTGCATGGATGACACCTTTGCAGCTATATGTGCAATTTAAGTGTGCTGAGTGTCCTTGGCGAACTGCGGAAGAGCACTGTGAGTGCACACACGGTGAGATGTAAGGAATTTGCATGCCCTGAGTGATTTCTGAATACGGCATTTGGCCAGGATGTGGATTTGTGAAAAAAAATAATAACATAAAAGTGTATGCATACACACACACACACACACACACACAGGCAAGGTGAAGCCATAATTATTTTCTGTCTTGAGCTGTTTTTCCTCTTAAGATCTTTATAGCCGCACTGTCCTTGTAAACACTATAAGCCCAAATCATTGGTATTGGTTCATGTTTAATTCATGAGCTGCTCTTCATAAATCTGTTTACTGTAATGGTCCATACCTGCGCTGTTTCCACTATGCAAATGAGCCCTCCACTACTGAGGCCTTTATCCACTGTAATCTGCATCTGATTTATGCAGTCACAGAGGTTTGGCAGCATCGTATGGTCCCAGGATAAACCTGGAAGACGGAGAAGAAGAAAAGACAACGCAGCACCCAGTGAGCGTCGGCGCAGATAGTGGTAGAATAATTGGGAGTTCATGCGTATCCTTGTTTTTCATTCTAAGGTACATATTCATGTACACATACCCTCACTGCAGGGCTCATTTCCATACTGATGCGAAGAACTCATTTCCTTTCCTCAGACATCTTGATGATGTCCTGCTATCTGAAAAATCTGCAGATGCAAT
This sequence comes from Salminus brasiliensis, assembly GCF_030463535.1. NCBI lineage: Eukaryota > Metazoa > Chordata > Actinopteri > Characiformes > Bryconidae > Salminus > Salminus brasiliensis. The sequence goes on from NC_132890.1 coordinate 681,233, forward strand.
CTTGAGCGGCATCACAATTCCTTTAGCTTATCTGTTTCTCTACCTCATTTACTGTAGCATTGGGCAATCAGCCATAACATTAAAACCACATTAATGGTTTTAATGTCTCAATTACAATTGTTAAGGGGTGGGTATATTAGGCAGCGAGTGAACAGTCAGTTCTTAAGGTTGATGAAGGTGTTGAAGCAGGAAAAATGGACAAGCGTAAGAATCTGAGGCACTTTGACAAGAACCAGACTGTGATGTTCTAGACGACTGGGTCAGAACTTCTCCAGAACATCAGGCAGGTCTTGTGAGACTTACTGATGTCCATGGAGGTATTACAGGACTTCTGCTAACATTGGTCTTGATGCCAGATACCACAGGACACCTTCAGAGATCTTATGGAGTCTATGCCTTGATTGGTCAGAGCTATTTTGGTGGCATGAGGGGTTCAAGAGGTCCAAGGCCATCAACACTGCCCCAGATTAACAGCACTTAAACACTAGATTTGTCAAACAAGCAACATGTAAAGAAGCTACTGGTGTTAAAACAGAATCCAGACCTCAACATCAATGGATGTGTGTTGTAATGACTTGGATAATGCTTCTCACCAAGATTAAACTTTGAAAAATACCTCCTGCAGAAGCACTGGACATGAGTCCTCTGAAAAGCATGGTAGCTGTAGTGGTGGAGGGTGTAGCATACAGTTGGAGTATGTGTGCAGTGTTCATGAAAACTAGGCAATGGAAATCAGATGTACTGTAGCTTATATGCAATGTTGACTTATACATAGTTAAAATAGCTGCACTGTTTAGCACTGCAGCTCTGCGTATGACTAATTATGAGATGAATGTGACCTCAGGTAATTGTAAAATGATAGTTGCAAAGCCCCATCAGCAGCACATTGGTGAAAGCCTAATGCAACATGGGGCACGCCTGGAGAAAGACAACCGCAAAAACAATAACAGTTAATTAAGCAGTGACAATACTGCGAATGTGTGTGTGTGTGTGTGTGTGTGTGTGTGTGTGTGTGCATGAGTTTAAACATAATGCCATAAAATCCTACTTAGACTGCACATTCTGCCTCTCTGAATTGCAGCCTGGTGTCGTTTTTATTGGTTATTTTCTCAAAAAGACACAGATTTACTGAAATGACCAGCTATTGTGTGTCTGCCATCGGCATCATATCTGGAGCTTAACACATTTCACTGTAGTCATTTTAGTCTGTGTGCTGTTCGCCATAAAACTGTTACATCCATAAACATAAAGGTGCCTAAAGGTGCCTTTAGAAGATGCTGTAGAAGAATTACCTTCAGGACTTTACTGTGGATGATTCTTTTAACCAAAAATAAAAAAATACCCCAAACAAACCACACAGCTAAAAAAAAGGAATTTCTGCCATATTTAAGCTTCTAAAGAGCCATCATTCAAGAGTAAAGAGGGGAATGTGTTTTCACACATGGTTTTGGTGATGGCAGAAAATAGACAGACGTCTGGAGGAAAAGCATCTCAAGCACAACACCAGTCAGAGCTCTAGAACCATAGATATTAACTGTAAAATAGTTCCACACTGCAGAGTTTAAACTGTTCTGTTATTGTGGTATATGAGAACACTCCTCACCTCTGCAACAATGTCTGTTAATGATGCCTAGAGGATGCCAGAAGGCACTACAGTAAAACACAGTGTGTAAAAACAAAAGATTCAAACTTGGCCTGACACTCAGTCCATCAAAACATGCCTGTTTGGGCCCTGATCCCAAACTAAAAAGCAGTAGATACAAAGGATTGGAACTGGATTGGTCTTAAAAATAGTAATATCTGATCCCTTAATTCGGCCTGAATTTGGCCCCAATTCCAGTTCACTGGATCAGATTTGGACCTCTTTAGTTAACAGTAGAAACAGAGACACTTCACTTTGTTTATGCTGACACTATACCATGTCATAAACACTTAAAATGCATTGTGTTAGAAATACATATCAGTAATACAAAGCATGTGTGTGTTTTATACTTGTTTATATATGCAAAGCCTTCAAATTAAATGTTCATTCCATAATGAATCCAGTATGAGCTGCTATGTTTTTATAAATTATTCCAGATATGAAAATCTATATTGCTGTATTTATAGAAAGTGCTGCCAAATTCTTTTTTAGAATAAAAGAAAAATAGGTGGTTCTTCTGTGGTTCATCACTTTTATTTGTAAGAGCGTAACTTTCCTACATTCCTTTGACACAGACTGCAGCTGCTCTACAGAAGTGAAGTGTGTAGAATATTCAGAGAGTGGGTGTAGACTCACGGAGAATTTCTGAATTAATAAAAAAATAGTTGTGCTGAAGTGTCTATGCCCTTCAAGCCAGCACTCTTCCCTGCCAGTCTCTCGTGCTGAGGACTGTTCTGAATGGAGAGAGATGATGAGGGTATGAGGCTCCTGAGAGCTGGTGGAGTGTATGTAGGGTAGGAATGAGCCGGTGTGAATGTGTGTGAGCTGTTGCTAAGTTTAGATAGCAGCACACACACACATTGAGAGGAAGCCTGTCAGACGTGGCGCTCTTTAGGGTAGGCATAGAGCTGACACCTGGAGAAGCTGACCTAATTGGAGGAGAGAAGGGCCAGTGAGTGTGGCAGTAGCAGAGGGTGCTCATCAGCAGACCTGCTGGGGAAAAGGCAGAGGGCAGTGAAGGGAGGAGATGGCAATGAGGGGGCTGATGTTTCTAAGCAGCAGGGCACGGCTCGGGGAGGCCGAGAAGCTCTGAGGAGATTATGAGGGCGGAGATCTGCTAGATGGAATTCTGTTTTATGGAGCATTTTATGAGGCATTTAATGGTACAGTGAATTTGGTTGATTGTTTTAAACAAATCTTGAATTGACCTATCAGTGCTCCATTCACAAACGCATTCTTTCTAGTGGATCTGGATCAGAGACGAAACAGGCATTTTTTAAAGGAACGAGTCTCAGCTATATTAATCCAGTTCCGATCCTTTGTTTTTACAACTGTTATACCAGAACACCCACTGGAACCCTCTAGGTACTATTAATGGACGTTATTCCCAGCCTGCAGCAGTGAGGAGTGTTCTCACAGGATAACTGCAGTGTCTGCAGTGTGGGCGTATGTTGCACCTATGTTTTTTACTCACCTTTACACCTGTGTAATGTGACGCGACAATAAACCTGATTTGATTTAATTTAATTTGATTTTCTATTAAAATGTGCAGAGATCAGCTCAGATCCTGATCCACAGGATTGGATTGTATCCTCAGTACCTTTAAATTGATGTATTTTCACATTTAGACATTTTTTAACTAAAATTTAATTTTTTTTGTTTTGTTTATGTTCTATGAAGATTGTCTGACTTGTGACATTTGGGTGTTTATGACAGACTGTAGTTGCATGATGGCGATGGTTATATTTGGGACAATCCAAAACTCAGAATCCCAGCAAGTATGGGTAAACTAACAGGTAGCCAGAGACACACCTAGTGAACCTGAAAATCCAAAAACAAGGATAGCAAAACAAGAAACTCGATGTTAAGTCTTATAAATATTAAAGTCAGGTATTTCATAAGCTGCCGGTGTGATTGATTCTAGATAGAAGAGGGTGGGGCTAGGGATGGACATGTGGTGCTGCTGTATCTACAAGTTCATGTAATGAGGACAGATAATTCCATTATGGTTCCCTTTTGTCCAGACAGGTGCTACATGTTGTTAACAAGCATGTTGTAGTAAATGCAGATTGTATTTTGCCCATATAGCTTTACAAAAGTTGCCAAAGCTGTTCATATTAGAGCTGTGTGTCTCCGATACTATGCATTCAGTGGTCATTGCTTATGTGGAGCAAAGACTTCCAGCTCACAATATGAGGCCAAGAGAAAAACTGACCTGCATGAAGAACAAAGGTTCAACTGAGTCCGAGGAGAGGAAAAAATAGAGAGATATAGATAGATAACTAAAATTAGGTCAGCCTGGCCAGTTACTACGACTTACCACACTCTAAATCTCCTCCTCCGCCCTCTTAAGCTCTCTTTATTGTCACTTGCAGGGCTCTGATGAATGAGTGTGTTGGGCCTTGTGAGCTGGCATGCTTTCTGTGAGGTTCAGCTCAGCCCACAGTGGACGCCTATAGTCAGCTAATCAATTTGAAATCCCCCTAAAGAGAACAGCGTACCACTGTAACTTATCGCTTTAAAGGAGAGGCATATTTTACTCTGTCAAAGCCAAACTGGCTTCTGTGAAGCATGCGTAGACCTTTCCTCTAAATTTATGAGCTGCTCTTTTCCTGCTGTACTTCGAGGATCAGTCTGTGGTAGAGGGTGGATTTGAAATGTCAATGGAGATTCATTCCTTCCCCGTTAGTACTGACTTAAATACTCATCTGCACAACAAACCATCAGGCTGGGTCTTTGTAGCATCTGGGATTTTTATGTTATCTGTCTGTTGATTCTCTTTATGTTGAGTTCATGCCTGAAAACAGAGACTCTATTGAGGATAACATTAGGCAAGCTCTAGGTCAGTGGTTCCTAGGATCCTAGGCCCTACACAATTCAAAGGTTTTTTGCTCGAACACACCACCTTCAAATCAGTAAGGGCAGCAAGGGTAATAAGTTGATTGGCTGGATCAGGAGTGTTGGGAGTAGGGTAAACACTAACATGTGCAGAGCAGGGGGCTCTTCAGGACCCGGAATGCGAACACTGCTTTAATCTAAATAACTTTTTTTTTCTTATTTTGAGATTATTGTTGCAACATTATAAGATTAATTTATCATCTTTTATATAAATACAAATTCTGTAATGCTTTGATCTACTAAATGTGTCCTATTCTATTGGCAGATAATTGTGCCTAAATCAGCAAATAACAGATCATGTAGCTTTTGCAAATTATCTGCCTGTGAAAAAAGACACTTTGTCATATAATTGTGAAATAATCTTGAAGTTGTAAATATTAGAAATGTCTGATTTTTTAGAATATTTCACTTGCTAAAACATACTTTTTTGCGATGTACTTTTATCTACTGCAGCAGGAAAACAAAGAGGAAGTCCTAGCATCACCTGAGGCAAAGATGAGAGTCTACTTAGTTGAGAGCAAAAGAGAGCACAGCTTTTAAGCCCTTAAGGGAAAATATCTGTTTCCACTTGTAATTGCTGAAACCTTTTTTTCTCAAGCCTTTTCCACAGCCGGGCTAGTTGCCACTTCCTCCCAATATGATTTGTTCTAGGAGGAGTGCACATGATGAGCTCCCTAGAGATTTGCCCTCATTCGCTTAGCTACAAAACCAAAGTTGCTTATGAAAGCAAGCATCCTATTTCCATCCTAAGAGTGTGTTAGAGGCTTGTTTGTTGTTTTGGAGGGAACAGTGTTGAGGATCATTGGAAACTAAGGATCATTGACCAGGGCAGAAGTGGGACACTTCCAGAAATGGGCACAGTGCTTGAAAATAGGCTGGATGTGCTCTCAGATCTGCTTCCTGGGCTTGCCTGGATTATTATTATTATGGAATGTTCTTCACTTTTCAAAACCATCAGAACTTTTATTTATATTGTGATGTTAATGTCGGACACTTTTCGCACTATGTACCGAATAAACTAGCCCCTTCTCCTAGCATCTAACAGATCAGACATAAGATGACCACATTCTGGGCTCGCAAAACCAGATCTGATCCAAGTTGCCGTCAAGATAAGACAACCATCAGTGCTGTCATGGAATCATTTAGTTAAACTTCATTTTTTAGGTATTTTTACCACAATATGTCAGAAATGGCTCAGTGGTCAACTCCTGACTGGTTACTGAGAATTACATCATTTGTCGTTGTGAATGTTTAAAACTATAATTGAACAGTTATATAAGTGTTGATTTTAGCAACCACAAGCGAAAACCACATATTTCCCCAAAGAAACATTTAGTGCTTTTGTGTTTGGCTGTTTAATTAAAAAATGAAGCCTTAATTTAATATAATTGTTGCGTTTACAGGAATTTCATGGTTTTGGCCACACTTTGAGAATTAAAAGTTGTTTGGTGCTCACTGCCAATAAAAAGAGCTGTTATCCCCTTAAGAGTGTTACTGAGTAAAATCTAGCCTGTTAATTAGAACAGCTTTAGAAGCTATTGAACCTTGAATATATTTAATATTAGTAAACAAATCATTTGAACAGTTTACAAGCTTTTATCTGTGTATGTACAGTATTCAGTAACACGTTTGTCTAGGCCTTTTTAATCAAACTTTAAGGATGCTCTATACTTCTGTACTTTCAGTAGGATGGTATTCATAACCATTAATCTATATTGATGCAGTTTGTGCTTCAGTTGATGGAGGTTTTCCTCTAAATATTAATGGTGTGAATAAATAATAAGGTATATGCATGGTAATTAGTGGTAATGATCTTTTTAGCATGATGATTAACTCCACGCTATGCAGCTGGGAATCAGCTGTACCACAGAGAGGCTCCATTTCCAGCTGTTGTTGCTCGGTGCGGCTTGATACCCACCTTATGAACAACAGCCCTCTGTTCGTAATAGCCCTATACACAGTATACTTCACATTAGCATTAGTGTGCTAGTCCTGCCCACATGCTCTTTGCCTTAGAGCTCATTATGGCCATTAACAACTCACATGCTTCATCCGCCATCAGTGTGCAAACTCTGTGCTAGTTACAGTTGCTATGGTAGTGTGACCACCGTGTCCCTGAAATCCCTTGTGAATAAGATTCCTGCAGACATCTTTACATCATGTTGGATTCAGTGTCAAGTAACGATGCACAGAGTAAGAAAGGCCGTATTCTAAGCTAAAGCCACCAGCTCTCAGGAGAAGTCATGGGACACAGAGTGAAGTTACCCCAAGGCAGAGTGAAATAATTGGGCACAGTTAACCATTCATGCATTTCTTAAGGGCTGTGCCTGAAGGCATCACCTGTAAAAGGTAGACGGCCGCTCATTCACAGATGTAGAAGATTTTGACTTTTTGAATAATACATCACTTTCAGTACTGAAACTTTCAGTGTTACATAAATAAATACAGTATGCGTTACTATCAATATCACAGCAATAACCTTTCTTATTACAGTTTATGATATTGTGGAGTCAACAATGGAAACAGAACCAGAATGCATACATTTCTGAAAACAAAGCAAAAAAACAAGGAGCTCTTTTATTACAAAGAAAGAAGGAAATGGCTCACTTGAGTGACTGAATTCTTGAATCAAACAATAGTTTATTTAACCAGAGTGAATCACTGAGCTGAGCTACTCACCATTCAGGGTTCAGTCCAGTGGCACTTAAGAACTAAACAGCTCTATAACACACCTTATTAGAACTACTTAGTGGGTACTTCACTTAAAACCTTCACTTCAACTGCAATCCCATCATAACATCACAACATAACTCCACCCTAATTTCAGTGGTGGAGGCTACAGGATCATCTTTGTTTTATATTATATTATATGGAGTGTTTGTGGATTCATCTTAGAGTACATAAGAGCAAAACTGTGGAAAGTGAGGAATGACAGTACATTTAGTAGGTCCACTGTTCTACTGTTTAAGAAATTGTAAGCTAACTTGTATGAAAACTTATTTTTTGTCATTTAAAAGTACCTTTAGTAACAAACAGTTACCAAATAGTTTAGCAGGTTGTGATATTGTGGCTTAGAATGTATACTGGGGTCTTGGGTTCAAGTCATTATCTAAAGGGGAGTTTCCATGTTCTCCCCATGTCCATGTAAGTTTCCTCCGATCAGGTGAATTAATCTTAAATCATGACAGACCTATTAATTATTGAATATCGACAAGTCTATACACAAGACTAGAGTCTAAAGCTCTTCTTATCTGTCTTAGCTTTCAGTAACTTCTCAAATAAGACAAGGACTGTCATTTGAGCTTCATGTAACTGAGAAACAGTTACACAGTGTGCCAGTGTTTGCTTGTTCACCCACTCAGGCTTGCCGTGCTGTGACAGTTATTAGTGGCTGGAGTAATTGTTTTGGATTTTAAATGGTGTCAGAGATGGCATTGTAAATGAGGCGTTGGGCTGAGTGTCTATTGAGCATAACAGGCGGAGAGCATCCAATCTGTCGTCCTGCTCATCAACCCACTCAATCATATCTGCAGCCACAAGACCAAGGCGGTGAATTTTCTACATATTAACTCTCTGACTCTCCTCCCAGCCATAACACGCCGGTAATCATGTTCGGGTTAAACTCCTTTTCTTGTCGTACAAGGAATTAGTTATGCTAATTCGAGCATTTCCAATGACAGTTCACTGTGCTTTTCACTGCTTGATGCAAATTATTTATGCTGTATGAATTCCTCAGTATGAGTTTTGTCTCCTCCGCCTCCAGCATAAGTGGCATGAATACTGTTTGGTCTCATCACGTCAGTTCTCTAAAGCCCGTCTCAGCGAGAGTCACTGGAGGAGCGTTGAAGTTAAATGCTTCTGGCTCGGCCGTGACTCTTTTAATGAAGGATAAATGTAACTGCTTAGATCTTTACTAAGTCATTTAGGCTCAACCTGGAACTAGATGATTTCCTAGACTGGCAGCTCAACCAATTTTCAGCTGTAAAGCAAAGCAAGGCAAGTCTGTATGAATACCACTGTTTGTGCAAAAACAAATCAAATGAAAAAAAAAAATGAAATGACAAATTTATTAAACAAGATAAAATAAGAAAAATGCATTTCCTAAAGAAAACACAGAATTGTTGCACAGTTAGTTCCCACTTCCATGTGGCTGCTTACCTGTTGCTACATGGTCACTAGTGTGATGCTAGGTTATTGCTATGGTGTACCAGGTGGTTGCTATGGGCTTGCTAAGTAGTTTCTAGGTGTTTACTATAATGTTGATAGGTGGTTGCAATTGTGTAGGTAGGTGCTATGGTGTCTGGGCTGTTGCTATGGTGTTGCTAGGTGTTTGCTATAGTGTTTTAGATGGTTCCTGTGGTTGCTAAGCAGTTGCAACAATATCTCAACATCTAGGGTGTTTTCAAGTGGTACCCAATGTATTTGGTTGGGTGATGGTAGTGTATTTGTATCATTGTGAAAAGAGACAGCAGCCCACTTCTTTCTGCGGTAAAATCACACCATTGCTCACGCTGCTCGAATCACACAAACAATCAGACAGACAATCTGGTGTTAGAATGACGTCTATATCTTAGAAACTGCAGAGCAAGTAATGCAGCATACATGTGTTAGAAAATGCAAAGAAAAATTAGAAAAATAAATTATACTTTTATAATAAAATAAAAAAAATATATATAAAATAAAAATATAAATTGCATAACACTGGAGTTGCTTTGCAATCCTCAAACATAAGATTTTAGTGCAATGTTGAATATAATCTGCAGCAGAAAGTACAGATTCTAGAGCTCAGTTTAGAGCTCGCTTTATTTCTGGAATGGCAGCAGAGATATAATCCAAAAGGGACACACAAACGGGATTAGGGAATTTATGTTGCACTCTGAAACCAGATTTTACTTCACTTTATTCTGGTTTGTTTTGACTTTGTTTCCAGGTGAGGGTCGTCTGTGTGATTTGCAATATTACTGGAAAAATTAATCATATTGTATTGCCCTATTTGGGAAAATTTACAACATCACTGTTTTACTTGCTGGCATACTTTTATCCAGCTGTTTACACTGTTCACATTAACCAAGCAGTCTCATATCAGACATTAGCCTGAAGTCTGAGAAAGAGAAACAGATGTCATATTCAGGGAAAGATCCTCCAGTTAATACTACTCAGATGCCCCATTACCAACACCCAGTCTGCCCTGCTGAACATGTTATGTTATGTTATGTACGAAACTGTTGAACAAGGCTAATCTTGCAGTATACTGTGGTCCATGTGCACGGGAAAATGTTAACTACATTTGCAGCACTCACACGCTACATATGCATTTACATTTACATTTATGGCATTTAGCTGACGCTCTTATCCAGAGCGACTTACAAGGTTACTCGTATTACAGAGGTGGGCCAATGTAGTGTTAGGAGTCTTGCCCAGGGACTCTTATTGGTGTAGCGCAGCATACAGTCACCCAGACTGGGAATCGAACCCTGGTCTCCCACATGGGGGGTGTAATAGCTCACTGGCAGCTAGTGGTTTTATCTGCTGCGCCACACCAACCACACGCATTTGAGAGAGGGCCACGCACAGTGTGAGAGAACTGCTTTAAATTGGGACAAGAGGTGTAGCAGAATACACATTTCTCTTAATTTATGAATATTTAACTAACTTGGGGGAGCTGGTTTTGCATTGCCTGTCCTTCAGTCTCAGTAGACGTGTTATTGTTTAACAGAGGCAGCAGAAACAGCAACAGAAGCATGGTTCCACATTTACCCACAGAATAACACTGTTTAAACTCTCAGGACCAGATTTACATGTGTAAGAGGATTTGGCACAAAACAGGCCACCAAAGAACCATAAAATAAAGATTTGTGCTTTATGAATATATAACTTCCATAATAGATGATGAAATTTACTGTTAATAAAAAATAAATGATGTAAACCATACAAGCTTGTAAGTAAGTTTAAGATACGCTTCCTAAAAAGTGTTGTCTCATCACGATATCACCAATTAAATATCAGGTGATGCCACAGCCCCTGTCACTCAGCATGGGCAATGCTAGCCAGAGCGAGCGTCTGCTAGGTGACATATCAAAATTAGCATTCACCAAGCATGTTAAGCTCTAGTGGTGTTGTGTTAGTGGCAGTTTGAGAAGATGTGGTGGAGCTTCACACGTCTTAGTCAAAGACTGTGCTAGCCTTCACCCTTCCAGCTATGGCAGCATTGTATCATGAGGGGGTTCTAGATAGTGGGTGGCAATAAAATGACCTTTGGGACTCCAGATCACTATTCTGCATTAGGATTAATAACTACATATAATAAATCTAGGGTTTAATGTGGTAAAAATTTGCCTTCCCTCTTAAACTACATACACTACACCTAGTCGAATGTCTATATATCTATTTTCAACAGTTCTGTATAAAGCCAATATTGTAATAATTTTGTAAAACTGTCATGAAAGACAAAGTTATTGCCCTCCTCTAACTTCAGAGAAAGTTCAATGTTTTCGGTTTGTGATGAGACTAATCTGCTCTCACCCGATTGGCTGAAATGCTGAAATCGGCTAAACATAGAGGCACTGTGTGATGTAGCAGAGCCCCCAATGAAATAAATAAATTATTAATTAATAATAATTCATTTATAATTGCAAGGCAAAGTTGCAATTAGATATATACCAAACTGTAATTTCAGATGTATTGTAAGCACTCATTGTGGTCTCATTGAAGCACATTTTGTATACATCTGATCCAAAGAGTATTGGTTCTGTGAATGAAGATCTCCCAAACAATCAAAAGAAATCAAATCCAGCAGTCCATCATGAAGGTCAGTGAAGATGCAGAAAAACACCTCATTTAATGCAAAAGAAGAACTTTCCCACAGCCTTATTTACTTGCTGGAGCCAAGGTGTTCTTGAATACTCCTGTAAATGTTGTCGGTGTCACCATTTTCATTTTTTCCATTTTCCTTCTGCACATGGTTGATCCGTCCCTATCTTTTTGGATGTAATGGCCATCTGCTTGCCTGTCTGTCATGCTACACTCATCCCTTTATCCCTCTATCCTCTGCATTAATACACCCATCCCCTTTAGCTGAGGGAGGTACTGTGTCCCACACGGCAGCTGCCAGCTCACACCAGCTGTTGCTGAGCTCCTCTCAGATTTAGGACAACCTGTCTGTGTTTATTCAGAGAAAAATATCACACTTTATATGTCCATTACTGCTGATAACATTAAATATGTTCTGTAAAGCCAGACAGTTTCCTTATTACCCAGTATTCACTACAGGCATTGCTCAGTTGTATAGGGAATGGCAGAATGGCTTAGGGAATCCAATCCATTGCAACACCACTGCAGTCAGGGATTTCACACACAGCATTTCTCACAGTGTAATGCCATGTAGAGAAGGCTCTACTGTACAGTATATATGGCTACAGACTAGGCATCACATAGCTCCAGTTTAGGTAAAGGCTAATACTTTGTATGGGCTCATTTGTGTGATGACAATACAGAAATATTAAAAATATTTGTTCACTTAACCATTTAAGCACCATTTAAATGTCTTTAATTTCCATATAAAAGTGTTATATGTGTACCTCAGAGAATAAAAGTCAAACGAATGCTAAACTCTTTGTGTGGACAAAGCCTGTAAAAGTTTTTTTTTTTTAACCAGACTGCCTTAGGAGTGCACTAAAGCCCAAAGCTTGCATGCACTGATGAGATCACTGACTCTGAAGTGTCCAGTGACATTTTCCATTTAAACCATATTACTTTTTAAAGCAGCTGCCCCTGGTGGCATACGGCACACAACCTCACAGCCCTACTTGATTGACCTTTTGCTTTCTGACACAATAGATTTTATACATGGCCAGATACGTTTTAGGGGGGCAGTGTTTCATACAGTTTTTATCATACAGTGCATTTTGGTAAATACAATGATGAGAACTTACAGATTCTGGAACCAAACATCCAGGCCAGGAACCACATTTTAGAGTGAACTTTGAGAACACTCCTAAAACCCTTCCTGCCTTCTCTTCTCTTCACAGCCTCCTGCAGTCTATAGTATAGTGTATATGAGAGCACACAGCAATTGTCTCCACACACAAACCGTAGTGCCGGCCAAGACTGTCAGACTTATAGGCCTGAAGAATACTTCTGAAAGTTTAGAGTGTTGAAAAGAAGCTATCAGCTTTCTCATCAAATTTTCTGCCGTGTTCTCTCTGCTGACTCTCTATCAAACATCCAACCATTAAGGACTGAAAATGTCCTGAATTTCCAGGGGACATGTGCTGGACACACTACAAAGAGCCCTAGATAGGAGATAAACTGTTTGATTAGATATAAGATTGTGGCAGTTCATTACTTGTGGAGAGATTTCGTCCCTTAATGAGATTAAGATAATGAATATGTATCACACAGCAGTCCCTGTAGTTCATCTAAATGCTGCTGGATGTTCAGCTTTAATTTAGATAACCTTTTTCTTCGATTGCTCGAGGTTGCAGAGGGACACTACAGGGCATGTGATTGCACAGTGCCCACCCTGCTTTGTTTGCTGTGCGGTGGCATTACAGGGAGAAAAGCTTAGAGGAAAATCACCCAAGATTCCCCTCGTGGATTTCATGAATAATCAGATGAAGCCATGAATTAGGAATGATGCTCAGCCAGGCTGGATATTGCTGCTTGGGTAGGCAAAAACAAAAAGATTAAAAGAATTTTTAGGGATAAGATTGAGGTTTAATTGGGCCATTGTCCGAAAAGACGGGTGAAACACAGAGTGGGTGTTTTAATTAGAGAGAGGAAGAGTTAGTTATCGAGAAGATTGGAAAGAAGTGACACTTTTGCTGTTTTGCTGTGTCATGCAGGAGTTGAGATGAGGTTTTCTGCTCTCTCTGTTGGTAGAGGAGGTGGTAATGAATGTCAGAATTAAAGGTTGAGCTGTCTTAATGTTTTGCTCTACAATCACAGGGGAAGAACTTATTCAATTGATATTCTGGGCATAAAAAGGCTGCTAAACTATTTATGGCTCAAAGGTTTAATTTATTATCCATGAGACTTCTAATCAGTTGACTGGGTACTTACAAACATGGTAGCAAGGGGTCAGTGACCCAACATTCTGATTATTGCTGCTGTAACATGGTGCAATGTCCCAAACTGCTTCATGCTTTTCAACAGTGGACTTTCTAATCATGTTTTTAAATGTGACTATAGTTTGACAAAAAATCCAGATTACACAATTTTCACTAACCTCAGATTCAGATGATTAACCAGGACGTGTTTGGTTTTGACACATTTCATCATTTTAAATTCATTTAAATTCATCTTTATTGTCATTATACCAATACAGGGTTGTGCAGTACAAGAAAACATGAGATGGCGTGTACAGACAATAAGAACATTAGATAATAAATATGCAAACAACACAAATATGACCCACGTCTGGGTCTCTTTTAAGGTCAGAAATGTGTTGGTGTTCACATTATAACTGTGAGGTTCTAGATGACTGGGTTGGAACATCTCAAATGTCTCAGTATAAAGTGATCAGTATCTATGAAAAAAAAAATGCCCCAAGGAAGGACAACCAGGAAACTGGCGACAGAGTCATGGGCACCCATGGCTCATTGATGCTCATGGAGGTTCCACCTCACAACTCTTGTGGAGTCCATGCCTTGAGGCGTCAGATCTGTTATAGCGGCACAAGGGGGATCTACACAATCAGGCAGGTGGTTTTAATGTTATGGCTAATTGGTGTATTTGCATAGAAAATGTGGGTGATATTATGAGCATAATAACTGTAATAGGGTTATAGTATTTATTGTAAGGTCCATAATGAGTCATTTCTCTTTTCTGCCTTTCCTGTCCTTTTTTCGGTGTGCATTACCCCAGAAACTCCACTGTCAGCAGGGTCACCAGAAAAGTCATCAGAGAACATGTCTTGGGGAAAACTTTTTCAGTTAATCAAGTGTGTGTGTCGCACTGTTAATGAGAAAGGTGTACAGCATCAATAGGTCAAAGCAATTAAGACTCCAGATTGGAATAAATGAGATAATGGGCACATGTTACAGCTACTGCATCTTATTCAACCCTGAGCCCCCTGTTGAGACCACTTTTGGTGGAGCTAAATGAATCTCATTAGGGGGTTGGCACACATGGACAGTAGATACTGTATGCAGGTTAAACTGTGCTGGGCAGATTGTCAAGCATTATCTATTATTATAGAAAAATGAGTGCCTAGAGCCTTGTCGTTTTAGTGATGATACACTATATGTCCAAATGGTTGTGGACAGCCTCTCTAATGAATGCATGGCAATGGTCAAAAGCTGATCTGCACCACGAGGGGTCCTCCAGCTTAAAGTACGGCTCGGCTCGACCCTCCATCCTTTGAGATCCACGGAAGACGAGCGTCCAGACTTTTTTCTGTCCTGTCCTCTTCTGAGAGGACTTGGGTGAAGAGTAGAGTATTATGGTCTCCATATTGACTTGTGTTTAGTAGAGTCTAAGATTAGAGGAGCTCTGGATTTTCAGTCTATTCAAACTAGCTGAGGTTCTTCTTTAGTAAACAGTGAACGTGTCCCAATACTTTTTGTCCATGTAGTGTTTAATCATTGTTGGTTTCCATCAGCCCAGGCTATAACAGTGGGAAGGAGTGTTTGGAGGTTTCTGTCATACATCATCACCCAGCCTGCTGTGCTCTGCTGCACCATCGCGCTCTGCTCTGATTTGTTTGCCTAATTAACTAGACTCCAATCAGCTGCAGATAAATACGGTACGAGGAACCAGAGCATGTACGTATGCCTCTGCATTATCTCACCACACCGCACTAAATTGGCATTGGAAAACAAGTGGAGAACATACACAATGAAACCCTGTGCACAGCTGAGCCACCCTCTGCTTTTGTGTTTGTGGAGTCGTCACCGTCTCTCCGCCTGCCTCGACTATGCTAATTAAAGATTAGTCAAACAAATTCAGGGTGCTACAGAAAGTGCACTTTGAGTAAGCGAATTAGCATCTCAACGACTTCCCCACCGCAAGTTCCTGGCAATCCAGGAAGGAGAAGAAAAACAAGCAGTGTATAATCTGGGGCGCCGCAGACAGGAGGCTGAAATAAGAAGAAACTGGTGCCTCAACTGGTGCAAAGTCAAAAAGGACAAAGTAAAGCAAATCACCTTTGATTTTTAATTCCTCACCGAGAAGAGGACCTCCCGCTTCAAGCTCTTCTATGGCCACAAACACACTGCGTGGGTATTGTTTTGAAAGCAGCCCTCATGACCGACGGGGCGAAATTTAAACCGCATTCGTTCGTTTTTATTTTCAACTCATCTTGAACCAATTTCATGGCTGATCTCCTCGGCTTTTACACACGACGGGCCAATTCTTCCCCGGACAAGAGAACCCTGTAGCGAGGGTCCACAGAGGGAGAACAGGAGGGGATTCAGCTTCTACTGTCCCCGTTTAATGGGTCAAGAGCAAATTAAAGTATGCATAAAGCCTCTGCATAATCGCTAATTAAACTTAATGCCAGCTTTAATATTCATAAGTGTCCTTGGGAGTTCTGCTGTTGGTGAATGCAGGCTTAGAAACTAAGAGGGTTATTTTCTGCTCAAATGACCTTGTGTGAAGAAAAAAGCAAAGTACATATACATATGCATACACACACGCACACACACACACACACACACACACTCAGAAAAGAGAGATTCAGCAATGCTAGCAGACTATCACTATCATACACACACACACACACACACACACTTCCACACAACAGAAATGGAGAAATTTGCTAAATTTACCCAAGTAGAGAGCTACCAGATGGCCTGCATATGTTTGTGAAGGTTACATGGAGAGTGAGCAGGCGAGCGTGACGTTCTGAAGAGGAGATCATGGCTCAGGGTTGAGAGCAGAGGTTGAAGAGTCTAATAGCAAATCAACCGAGTGCTCTGCATCTGCGCCGGTGAAGATAATAGCAAATGAAGAGCGCTGTCTGGTAGTAATTCCACCTGCAAGGTGATTTGCTTACAAATACGACTAAAGACAGTCAGTTATGCAGTTCTCATTATAGTAGTTTAAGCTTTATCAATGCAGACCTGCTTCAGAGTAATCCCACCACTTAAATACCCACCATATTAATGAATGCAGTGTATTATACTTTAAATTTGACATTTTCATATATCTCTGTCTCTCTATCTGTACATAAACATTAAAAACGTTTTGTTGGGAGATATTTTCTACATGGTAAGATTTTCAAAAAAACAGAGAGTTTCACTCTTTTCACTATACAGTTCAAACATTATGAAAGGGGGATATATTATATTCTGCAGTGAGCAACAGCACAATTTCTGTTTCTACGAAATTCTACTGTTTCAACTTTTGTTTTTGTTCCAAAAGACCAAAAGAACCCTGCTCTCACGTGGTATTTGCAGGGATGTAGAAAGCATGATGAGAATGTAACTTGGTGAAAGTTTGGATCGTGTGAGGAAATCCTGAAGCACAGGTATACTTGTAGAAGTATAAACACACTCAACTACACTTTGTGCTCTTAAGGGGTTCTTCAAGGGTTCTTCAGTAGAGACAGTGGTTCAAAATGGAACTATGAGAATTCAAAGAACCATTGAAATGCTGCTTTGCCTGGTCAGTGTGTTCTTCTTCTCTATGGTGAAAAACGGGTTTTAGACGGTTCTTTATGGAAACCTAAAAAAAATGGTTCTGTTCTGTAAAGCATCAGAAAGGGTTCCACTGCTGTTACGAGTCAGCTGGTGTGTGATGCGTTGGTTTGTCATACTTTTGTCCAGTTTGTCTCTTTCTCCCTCTGTTTCTGTTAACTTGTCTTGTTTACAGTGTGCTCCCCAGCTCACGGCTCTTTCTCTTTCCGTTGGGTCCCAGTCTCCGCCTTTGTCCCGCCTTGTTATTTGTCTCCCAGGTGTCTATCTTAGCCCTGCCCTCTCGTTAACTCCTGGCAGGTGTTCCTTGTTAGTCTGTGTGTATATGCTCCCCGTGTTTCAGTTGGCCTTGGTCTGTTGTGTATATCGCTGTCACGTTTAGACTCTCGGCTGTCTTGTGTTTCGGTGCTCACAAATCTTTTCTTTCTTTCCATGTTTATCTTGTTTTTTACGTTTTATTTATTTATTTATTTATTTATTTATTTATTTATTTATTTATTTAGGTCATAGCTTTTACACAGAGACAGATGACCACTGTGGGCAGTTTTATTTTCAAATCTAAACTTAATAAAAACAATACATTACATTTTGAAGAACTCAAACTTCTCAAACTCTTAAATTAAGTCTAAATGAAAATATAAGAATTACCTTTCATTGATTATTCATATAATTAACATTGTCTTTTCTTTGTTGAATCTGAGAGAACATTCAATTCTCTTCCAAAATCAATCGTCTAAAACTCCACCTACATACAGAAAACACAAATGCAGTCACTCTTGTATTTCCCACCGCTGGACAGCTGATAAATGCCTTTTCTCTAGAGATAATGAACCTACAGCAGCTGCTGTGTTTCTCTGAGTCGATTATTTAAAGGACGCTCCTCCTCTTTCCCAGGGGAAGATCAGTGTAGCGGCTGTTTAGTCCAGTCGTGTGCTCTTGTTTCTGACGGCACTGATTAATGAGGAACAAGACACCGTCACAAAACATAGACACAACTCTCTGCCATTTGTTCCAAACTTCATTAGAACTTTAGAAGTTTTTTAATTGTTGGTCATAAGCTTTTTATGCTTGCAGATCCGAAATTGGAAAGCTCATGCAGGCATGCAGTATGGGAATGGTAAACTGTTTTTATGGAAAGTGATTAAATCTTTGAGGAGTGCTGTCTCACAAGGAGGCTCTGATGCTTTATTTTTGGCAAGGACTCTGTGTCCTTAAAGATAATAATGAAATAATGCATGACTAATAAAAGAAAATAAAAGGAAAACGAGGTTAGAGAGAGGCAAATTACAGTTATGAGAGCAGTAGTATGTATTTAGTCTGTGGGTGGTTTAGAGAAAGAGTGAGAGGGAGAGAGAGAGAAGCTAAGGGTTATCAGATCTGAAGTGTGAATACAGAAGAACTGTCCGTTTGAGGTCTTGTCTTAATGAGCTTCTCCAGCTGTCATTTAAAAGGATAACTAACGGATTATAGATTTTCTACAACATTAGTGAGAGGAACTGCCACTCACCCTCTAATGTTATTCTAGTGGATGTGTTCTCTAGACCTGTTGAGAGTGCACTGCTTGTCTTTTTGGTACAATGTAGCCTGTTTTCATTCTCTTTTACCAGGTAAAAACAGGTAAACATCTAAATGAAATGTATGATCAAATGCATCAGGTTTTATTTTCCATACAGTGCAGTGTGTGTGTGCTGTGATACAGAATGCATTTGTGTAAAGGCTAACCTGAACTCAATGGACATTTCCATGCTCCATCCGCCCACAAATGCATCCTTTATAGTGCTTGATCCAGTTCCACTGTTTTTAATTATTACTATTATTGTGTAAGTGCATGACAGGCATTGCACCTCTCCTTTCCACATGCCCTCTAGATGTGCAAGGCAACCCATATGTTTAAATTTCACAATTTACTCACAAATGAACTTTTGAGGCACCTCTCTCATTAGTCTAGCATCAGATCACATTTTGATGAAGGCAGTTACTCTTGTTCCTCTGCAATCCTCTGATGTTTCTCAATAAGCACATCAAAAAAAGAAGAAAAAGAAGCTCTAGAATTATCTGGTTATCCTTTTTCTTTATCCAGACTGAAATGGTTTCGTGGGAGAACTTCTCTGTTTTAGCGCAGCTACTCTGAAACCCAGCATTGAAGCAACTGCAGTATTTGGCGTTTAAGCAGCAGTGTTGTATAGAGGTGAAGGGACGTGAGGTGAAGTGTGCCCCCCCTACTCTAAACTCTCAGATTCGATTGAATGCTCTCGTCTCTTTTACCGGCCCTTCAACAACTTCATAAAAAAACTTTCAGGAGGGGCTTAGGACTCAGGGTGAGAACTGAGACAATATACACTGTAATGAAAAACAAGCAGAAACAGAGGAGAGTCTAATTCTATAGACTTAACCACTGAAACCGGAGATTAATGTTTGACTGATCAGGCGGAATTAAGATTGGATCTATGATTTATGGTAATATCAGTATGTAAAGAAGAACTGATTAGATATTGTTAGTAATGTGGGTTTAGTGTAAGTCTATGTCTTGTGGAGCACGCTGGTGGAGTTCGTTGGCTTGGTTGGAGGGTGAAGGCATATGTAGGTGGCTCCCTGGTTGTGGATTTGATCTTTAACAGTCATCAACCCAGACATGAGGGCGATTCAGCTTAGCAAGGAGAAGAGAAGACCACATGCAATTGGATTGTGCTTAAGGTGACTGGATACAACATATAGGTTAAAATCAAGCACAGATATTGCAGACTCTGGACAACATGGTCCATCTCAGTAGCATAGCAACTGGCAGCCCAATGTTATGTAACTACTCTAAACTCCAACCTAAATTCATTAAGTGGAATGAGATTCCTGCAAACATTGAAGAAAGCTTGCAACAGCTTCTACTTAAGATTGCTTAATAAGAAGAGCATGGGTAGGTCAGTTGGTCACTTCATGAAAATGAAATATGATATTAGTTCCATATAATCCAATGAGACAGGCTGTAAACGAATATAAATATGAATCATCTGTAAATGAATGCAGTCTGAAGACAGGTCGGCCTCTCATTACCCCTCTCAGCTCTAAATCCCATAATCACAATAGTATTTGGGTTTGTGAACAGGGGCTGATATGGTGGGCTGCTTGCAGGTCATTATTGTGGCGTGGTTTCAATTCCTTGCCTCCACAGAGAGACCCTCAAAGCCTCTTTTCCATCAGCGTGGCCGGAGAATACAAACAGATATGATGAAAAGAGGCAGCAGGTATTTGAAGGATTATGTTTCATCTTTAACTTGTTCACCTGCCTCGCCCACACAAAGGACACAATGATACTCGGTTCTGATCTGTGATTTTTCCCATTAATCTGGACTAATGAGCAGACTCTCCTACATTGTTCACAGGCTCATGCTCTGCATTCAGATTATGCTTACTCCACAAATGAAATGAGATTACATTAAAAGTTACTGCTAGAAAGTTGGATGTGTGGAAAGCAACACTAGTTCAGATTAATATCTTTATTATTGCTGTTTATTCATTAAAAAGTGAAGCAAACAAATGGATCTCATTCCTTTTTGATCTCTTAATTATGTCATGTGGCCTGTGGTGTGGATTGAATGATAAGCTAATGATCTGTGGTGCAATGTGTCATTAAGTCAATCAATTCTGGTGATGTTGATCATTAGCCATAATAGCAAAACTGACGAGAGTAACGGTTTAAGATGGTGAGTTTATTTACGCCTTCTTGGTGTTTGTGGAGGGCTTCAGTCTTAGTGAGAAGATATACCACTATTAACTGGAATCTGACTTTATAACTCCCTTTGGTGTATCAATGGTTTTCTTCTAAGTCTATTAAGCAAAGGTGATTTAAAATTTTCTGGAACCTAAATTACAGCTGAACTTGGTGTTGATGACCTCACATAGATCTATATCCTGCATTTAAAAAGGAACTGCATTGAACTTGATTCTGATGTCAAGCATTTCAGTTCAATCTCAGAGATAGATCCTTACTGCTTACTACATACTACTGTACTTAAGCCCTGAAAGTTGTGAGGTGGGACCTCCATGAGCATCAATGAGCCATGGGCACCCATAACCCTGTCACAGGCCGGTTTACTATTTTACTTTTTGGTACAGACTGACCACTGCATACTGGGAACACCACACTAGATCTGCCTAATGGATTGGAGATTTTCTGAACCAGTTGTCTAGAACATCACCGTTTGTTTTTGTCAAAGTGATTTAGGTTTGTATGCTGTTCACTCACGGTCTAATATCTAGATCCTAATATGTGGATTCGTTTAGTGGTAAATAAAAAAAAAGCTCCCTTAAGAATCAGAACTTAAAAAAGTGCCAATATCTCGATCATCTTTTCCATGATGATGAAAAAATTCCATTAAAATAGTCAGCTGATAATGTGGAGCTCTCAGGGGAAGCACTGTGGCCTTAAGGGCAGGCGGCTAATTGAAATAATCCTCTCCGTCCAGGGCGGCTTGATCTGACACAGCCAGGCTTTCTGAGGGCCTCACAAATCTCTGTCGCCTTTTTGAGAATGAAATGAGCTGCTGATTGAATCTAAAGCAGACCAGGAAGTTCTGATCCGATCGCTTTGACCTCCTGGAGGAGAGACTTGGGAAAGTACATTGCACTCATACACTGCTATTTTATGCTTTCAATCAAATGATTTCGCTTGGTCCTCACTGTAAGTCTAAATTAGTGTTCTGAATGAGTCTAGGGTATGACCCTGAATTCTCTATTAAAGTTCAACAATGTGATATGGATTTTACAGCAGATATTTAGTGTCTTCATACTGGGAGACCAGTTCTACTTCATGAAACTTCAAATGCATTGCACACAATCTAATAACAGTTCCTCCAGAACCGTGCCATTTTACTGACCTCTGGTTTCTATGTAATAACAGTGGTCACTGTAAGCTGCTAAAATGACTTTTCCTGGAGGAGGAAAAAGTTGATATTAAAACATTTATTCCAAATCCTTCTTAACTTCTTTTTTTTTGTTACTTTATTCCAAATATTCTTACAGCTGTCGATAATTATTTTGAATAAGACACTCCTTCTTATGCTGTGTGTAATTATACTGTGTTTGACCAATATTTATCCACTGCTGTGAAACCTTTACAGAAGAAAAAAAGTCATTGTAGTAAATTTAAAAATAATTTATTACAATCAATTTTGGACCAATGATCCATTATGAATCTCACATGTTTTACAGAGCATCTGCTGTTGTATAATGATATTAATAAAAATAATAAAATAAAAGGATTTGATATGACCTGAAAAATTAAGATGTTTTATGTTTTAAGTCCAAACTGTTGTTAATAATCTTTCAAGGTCGCAAATGCACCTGAATAGAACACAATGATTAGTGTAATTGTATATTTCTATGTCACAGAGATTAAGTTCTTAAAGCGAGTGGTATGATGAAGGCATTAAATATTGTAATGTGTGTAGGAGGCATGGTCTTGCCCTGCAGTGGAATAGGACTGCAATTTATAATCTAGAGCAACAGCAAGCAAGGCAGCCAATCAATAACACACATCTGCCTTTTCTTCTTCAGCTCCTCGTCCTTTTTTAATCTTACAGTCAGTACTCAGAAAGCATGAACCAGTGAAATGCACCCTCACAGCTTTGTATTAAGGTTGTTGAAGCTCCACAACAACAGGGCAATAGTGTGCTGATATCAACTGAATTAGCATATTCTGCCCATCATGTTCGTAGATCTGCGTTCAGCAAAGCAAACAGTGAACTGTGACAATTGTGTTGTGACATGCATTTTAAAGCAGTGATATCCGAGACTTCCTGCACTGTTAATGCTCACTGGTGTAAAAAATGCCCATGCCAGGAGTTATTTCTGATGCCCTAAATTATACGTTGCTGTCCTATTACTTTTGATGGAAGCTGTAATATTACAGATATATTTCAGAGGCCGCTGGTATGGATTTGGCTGGAGCAGCATACGAATTATCCCTAGTCACCCCTACTGCAATCATCACGGTGAGAAGTGTAGAACGCCATCCCTGTAGCAATACCCTCCGTGTGCTCCTTCCTTCCCAGGCAGTTCCCAGTCACTGATCCTAACCATAATCATTTCTTGCATAAAATGGAAATAGGTCTGCAATCAGAAAGTGAATGTAACCCTTATTCATGTCAGAAAATCGTATTTGACAGCATTACTGCACGGAAATGAGAATAATGTATTGCTCGGTCGGCGGGTAAAAGTCTCAGGCATTGTTAAATGTCAGAGCACAGTTTTGAGAGCTGACTCCTCGCCTTATTTTTGTTTAATGACTGCTCGACAAAATGATTCATCTCTATAATTGTCCGAGAGATTTCTTGAGGTTTTCCAGAGCTTTGGCATTTAAAACTTCTCTTTTTAAACAAGGACTTAACCGCAGTAATGTGTGTGTCCACGTATGCGATTCTCCGTCTGGAGACCCACTGGAACACTGCTTATGTGGACAAACAATCAAACAATGCTTATTCTCATTCTGGACACAGTTCACCTGGTCTCCTCTCACACATCATAATAGAACTGTAGCAGATCCATCTCTAGTGTCTCTTCATTCTTGTGGCACGTGGCATCCTTGTGAAGTCAGCAGTCTTCTTAAAGGTTAGCCGTGACTGCTCTGAGGCACACCTGAAGATGGATGGTCTGTACTTTCTGTAGTTCTTCTCACAATAGCCACTGTTCATAGTCGATCTTCTGATGTCCGTGTCCTCTGAGATTAACAGGCCTCTTGCTGCCAAGAAGCTCTTGCTATTGGCCATGTTAATGCATTAACACCTAAAGCTTAACAGATAAAAGCCGGAGGGACATTTGGATGCTGGATTTACTGTCACTGGTAAGTGCTATGAGTGATCACTGTCCATT
Organism: Salminus brasiliensis; assembly: GCF_030463535.1. Taxonomy (NCBI): domain Eukaryota; kingdom Metazoa; phylum Chordata; class Actinopteri; order Characiformes; family Bryconidae; genus Salminus; species Salminus brasiliensis. The sequence continues at coordinate 705,269 of NC_132890.1, forward strand.
TAGATTACTCAGAGGATGTTCAGCACTCGTCCACTCTTACTATTCAGAGTAACCCCATATCTGTTATTTAACCCTTGAGCTTCACGTATCGCTTTGATTCAGGCTCAGTTTCTGTTCTCTTGGATGTGTCTGTGTTTATGTCCTCTTTATATATATATATATAAGTTTCTGACAACAATAAACATGGCGGCGAAAAAAGATGAAATTGGCCAGGGGGTAAGCGTTCGTAAAACAGGCAAAATGACCAAAGTGTATGGACAGAAAGCTCTGTAATTCAATGCTGGGCATAAATGAGCCTTTACTCCTCTTTCTTTTGATGAAAAAATGTCCTTTTACTTTTATTATACTTACAGCCACCCCTCCTTTGTTCTTCCTCTCAGCGCTGCTGTTAATGTGTTACCTCTGTACCTCTGTTCATACACTACACTATGTGAGTAATTGATGCTTCTCACTCTCTTTTCTCACTCGAAGATTTAATGCTCCTTCAAGCTGCTGAGACTGCTGAGACTGCAGTGACGTAAGGTTTTGCCAATAGAAGAACGTTTTATATATTACTCCTGGGTGGAAGAGATCCTTACACTACATGTCTTACATTAGAATGGAATTGTCCTTTAGCCGTTTTCATGGTGAGAATGATTCACCCAAATGAATCACAAACTGCAGAATGTCAGGTTTAGATTGAGAGTGTTTATCATGAATCATATACAGCAGAAACAATGTCTTCCCCTCACCTGGGAATGATCGAGAGACACCCTGCTCCTTTTAGACTTTGAGAATGATTTATATATAATAGTATAATATATTTATATATATATTTATATATTTATATATATAATAGTTTTATAATTTATATAACTATAATAATAATAATAATAATAATAATAATAATAATAATAATGTTTGCACACACCTGTATGTAAATTTGTAAATTTACTACTTCTGTAAGCCGTTTGTACAACAGGATCTCAATTTGTTGTTGGACTCATAGTAAAGGAAAAAAGGGTCAAATAAAGAAAATATGGTAAAGATATTTCAGTTTCAATATTTCTGGGACATTTCATGTGGTGTTAATGTCTTTACGTTGTGGCTTGGCTACACCAGTGTATATATATATATATATATATATATGTGTGTGTGTGTTCATGTTGTAAACAGAACATCATTCCTTTGCAGCAGTTTCTGAACAGATTGCCCAGTCACATAAAATAAATAAAGATGGTAAGATTACATAACTCATACTTAAGGTGTGTTTTCTGATTCTTTAGAGATTCATGCCCTGCCTTTGTCTCATACATGATCATCAGTAGAGCTATACAGCCCATGCTTGATGTATTTGCAGTGCATGTAAGAGGAAATGTATGTATATTGTCTCTGTCATGTAAAGAACATGTGTCTCCAAAATAGCACCTTTACAGGAGAAGGAAAACCCATTCTTAACATTTAGTGGAAGTCAAAGTCAAAATATTTTATTGCAAAGATTTCTATTGGTCCAATCTTCATGGGCTTTCGACATAATGGAAAGAACAATGGTCTGATTGAGATTATGTCAAAAAGTGAAAAATGGCAAAAAAGGAAATTTGATACGCTTTTTCTCTCTGAGCTGCTTCAATGTTCTTACTGTTGAAAAGCTGTCTACTTTAATAAAAAGCAAACTCTAAAACCATCAGGATCAAAACAACTGCTAACAGAATCCAGCTGCTGTAATTAGAGCTGTATGGTTGTGCTTTTTCACAGTTTTGTGTTTTATGCTTTTTACCAGAGATGTTAATGCTGTCAATAATGAAATGTCTTTCATAAAGAACCTTCACCACGAGCAGATTTCTTAATACTTTTTATGCTAAAATGAAGTGTAATTTTCAGTCAGAGTACATCCATTTCATCCACAGTGTCACTGTAGCCCTATTGTAGCACTTCTTCCGTGGAGGGACAATGAGAAGGGATTTCTAATACATTTTCTCCCCAACTGGATTTTCTCTGTCTCTCTCTCTCTCTCTCTCTCTCTCTCTCTCTAAAAAAAAAAAAAAAAAAAAAAAAAAAAAATGAATCACGCTCCCTCAATTAAATCAAATGGATTTTAAAGTGGCTGGGGCATGGGCTGCAGATGCTTAGAAACGTGGTTATCAGTTCAGAGTGTGTTCTAGTGCAGTGGGGAGCTGGTTCTTTCTGGAAGCTGGAGTGCAGGAGTAGCTCTCCACTTGTGCATGAAGCCCCGGCCCAACCTCTGCCTCCATTTGTGTAATACTGTATAATAAGGCATTCTGGACCACTACTGAAAAAGCGCCATCTGATCCCTTGTAGACTCATGGCTTTTGTTGGAGGTAGCTTATTCTCAGCCGTTGCAGCTTGCAGTAGTTACATGTAGTACAGTACATTTCTTGGCACTTTCATAATAATGATGCAAACAGAAATGGAAAAGGCAATATTTATAGTATATATATATATATATATATATATATATAAGCTGATAGAGTGTTTCATTTTCAGTTTCACACTTTCATTTTAGAATCTTTATAGTCACATTTATTGTTGAGATTTTTTTGTTGAGAGTATTGGCTGGTGAATGTGGTAAAATGTCTATTAGACTATTATATACATACTGGCCCTTCCAGATTACACAGATGTGCAGTTACTTTTAAACAAGTAAAATATTTTATTAAAAGCTTGTCAGTGATAAACAGCCCATGATAGATTTTGGGCTTCCAGAATGTGATTGGTTGGTTCCTCTGTAACTTTCTAATTGTGCTGATAATGTAGGTAATCTGAGCTCATGGAAGTCTAACCATTAAGATGGCTGTGTCTCCATTTCAAAATGTTAAACCTTTAGTTTTCAACCAAAAGTTACCAATGAAATAAGTATTACTACAATATTATTTAAATATTTAATATATAATATAATATAATATAATAAATATTACTACATCGCAAGAAGATGAGAATTTCATCCATCACCTTTCTGAAGCAAAGGACTTGCATCTGTGGTTGAAGGCACTAAATTCATTCAACATCCAAACATCCACCCAAACGTCCATTCTTAGTGTGTCTGACACAAATGAATATGAATATGATTATCTTGTGTCTTGTCTCCACAAAGCAGAACATGTGGATGTTTTAAATTGAGCTCTTTAACCCACAGACACAGTCTTTGGAAGACAGTGGCTATAAGTTACATGGCCTAGTTAGCTTTGCTCTAATTAATGTTAAATAGCCTGTGCAATGTTGGGTTAGCCTACCCAGCTACTTTATGATCAGTGCATTTTTGCAGGAACTTGATGGCATCATCTCAAGCTTTTGTAGAATGTTATTGATTATGTTTTTGTTTTTTTGTTAGTTTGTTTATTTGTTTGTTTGTTTGTTTTCAGGAAATCCTCTCCTGTCAAGTTGCTTACCTTTTTTCAGTTTTCCAAGAATCTGACCTCCAGCTTTGATACCACAAAACTACTAAAACAGTCCAGTCCTTGTGTTCTATTCAACCAAAACACCATCATATATAATTTCCCTGCCCACACACAAGCATAAACGGTTCTGCATTTTCTGTAATGTGAATAAAAACGGTACATTTGCATTTTGACGCTGTAGCAGATGACTTTGTGAAATGGAATAAATCCGACTGACCATGAGGGAAGTGAGCATGGTTATCTCCAGTATGTGTTCTGTGATGCTTGCCTGTTGACAGATGGCATTGCATAATAATGCAAGAGAGCTCCCTGTCCCTGCATGAGCTCTGCTGCTGAAACCTTTCATTATATCTATGTGCCAAGTCGAAACAGCTGAGTGCAGACAATTGCAGTTTTTGTGAGAGCAATTTTGGTTTTGATTTTGCCCCAAAGCCCTGCTAGAAGATAGCCTCTAAAACCAGTGACATGCCTCCAAGCAGGATAATAGCAAAGTGGAAAAAGACGCTTAAAGAGACGAGATCAAATAGTTGATGGGTCATGGATTTCTGTAGTAGTTTTTTTTATTATTATTATTTTCTGATGTGATGAGCTAGTTGCAGTGGTATATGAAACTAGGAATGTGCCGATCTGGGCTAGGAATACTTTAATGGATTGAGTGTTTTAAGTCTAATCTGATTCTTGGTTTTTACCGCTGTATTCTTACAGAGCACCTTCTGGTGTCCTCTAGACGCTGTTAATGGACATAATTCCCAACCTGCAGCGGTGAGGATCGTTCTCAGAAGGTTATAGGAACGTTTAGAGTCTTCAGTACGGAACTACTTTATGATGGAACATGGGAACGTAATGTTATATCTGAGGTTTTAGTACTTCGGCTGAGTTTGAGCTGCTTTACATTCATGTTTGTCAAAACCACCAAAAACGTGGAAAATACACTACCATCATGGCTTTACTCCTGAATAAAGGCTGGTTAGAAATGAATGTTTTTTTTTTTATTCCATCCACAAAAATGCACAAAACTCTCCACTATAGAGAGCATCAGTCATTTTCACTGACCTGGAAAAAAATGTAATGAAAAAAATATATGGTTTCTTTTTTTTTGTGTGAGGAGGCCTGCAGATATCCTTCACATCTTATATTGGTTTGCTATTTTGTACAAAACTATTTTATAGTTTTATTATGTCAAGACCAATGTCAAGAAAACAACAACAAAACAAACACACCACCCATACAATGAGCCAAGGTTGAGTGAGGGGCTGTGGGTGGATACTGAAATGGCTTTATCAGTAACAAGTGCTCTTATACCCAGCATGCTATTGCACAGCACTGGGAGAGAGTCATCCAGATTATCCTACACTGCTTCAATCACTGCCATAGCTAGCAGAAAAAGAGTCAATGCAAAGAGCGACCTCAAAGGCATTTGAAAGCCCTTTCATGAATAATGCATGCCCTGCCAAGGCTCTGTTCACTGACTTCCTATTGTGTGGCGGAACGGTTTGCAGAGGCATGGTTAGAAATCTTAAGGCTCGCTCATTCAGAGGTCTAATTAATGCTGTTTAATACCATGCCGATCTGTGTGGATTAAGACCCGGCGTGGGTGGTCATTTGTGGGAATAATAGCCCTGGGAATGTCTAGATAGTGACTACTGGTCAGAGTAAAAAATGGTTTGAGTGAACAGAGCCAGGGAAACAGTGAGGTGGTGGACCTGCTGGCTGCAGAGAAGATGTTGCCAGCTGACTATAACGACACTGAGGCTACCGTGTGGACCAAAGTCGAGACTCACTTCTTCTGATTTCTGTTTTATTTCTTTGACCTCCCCTTAGGCCTCGCCCAGTGCCTTTTCCCAAAGCCTTCCTGTCAAGAAGAAACTCGACAAAAATAACCCCCTGATCGCTTCATCTCAGGATTAGGCAGCAGTTTATGAAATTCAAAGTCAACCAGGGATGTATAGGTCTGATCCAGGTGTATTGTAATGGCTGTTTTAAGTCTGATTTCATTCTGATCCCTTGTTTTTACCTCTGCGTTTTGACAGAGTGCCATCTGGTGTCCTCCATGTGTCATTAATGGGAATTATTCCCAGCCTGCAGCAGTGAGGAGCTATTTCACAGTGTAACAGAAGAAGTCTTGACTCTGCCCGAGACACTTTTTGTTCAGATGGTTGTTTGTTTTTGCCATTGTTGCCCGCGCCACCAAAAAGTGCTCCTCCACCATGACTTAAATGATGGTCTGTAGGAAATTAAGAAATTTTAAATCCTTTCTCACAAGCACAAAAAAATGTAAAGTTTAAAAAATCTGCACTATAGAGAGCATTTTTCAAACACTGGGTTTTTATTAATCTGAAAAAAAAACAATATTCTGTTTGTGTGGAGACAAAACACTATTCTATACACTCATTTCAAAGTGAAGCCACAACTAAAATATTTCTAAAGGTTTCATAGAAATTCTATTGTGATTTGACAAGATGCAGTAAAACCTATTTTAGGTTATTTAACCTATTTTTTTTATTTATTTATCAGCAACATCAGCAACAGGTTACTGCAGACCACACACACACGTTCAAGATGAAAGATTTAAGAGTTTATGGTCATGTGCACAGCAGAAACAAGCAGTTCCACTGCACAATAAAATTCTTACTTTGCAGTTCCTCCATTTACTGATCTTATAAATATCAATATAAAAAGAGAGAAACAGAATAAGTATGATAAAAAAAACACACTAAAGTACACTATGGTAAAGCTAGGTAAAATCAGAACACTAAGTAAAGAAGTTTACAGTGCAGAGTAGAGTATGGAGGTGCATGTGTATAGTACACTGTGCAAGTACAAAGTAAACATTGGCACGACAGTAGCAGTGATATATATGGTGGCTCATATTAATGGGTGCATGTCAGTTATTAAAGACCAGTGTTTATCTGAATGGACTCCTCTACATATCAGTGTACCAGCTCAAAATGCATGCTATGATTCCAGCTCCACATCAATGTCCGATTATATTTGTCAGCAGATTCCTTCCCACATCTCCTGAGCAGATGAGGTGTTTTATTTTTTTTGGAATGCCTTCCTCTAGACCCATTCATCAGGAAGGCAACAGACCAACTCTACATACCGCAGTATATCATGCTCCTTTTATTCTGGAAAACAATGCGTGCATCACACGCGATTCATCACGGTTTATGTCTGTGCCAACATCCAACAGCTCACGGCCCTCCCCGTGATTCATTATCGTAGAAATGTGATGTCATAAACTGCGTGCAGAATGAACGCTTCTGGAAACAAATGGGCTGCTTCTCCACGGAGACGCTCTTTTTTCTGCTGTTTCTCATTTTACGATTAAGACTGTCACGACTGCTTCCACAATGAGTCAGACAGGCTGCTCAGATGCAGCTTCCTGTGTAGTCTTAATGGGTTCTTTCCTTTGTTTCCATCATTGAGGAGATCAGAGTGTGAAATGTAGCTTCGCCGTTGCTTCAGAGGCAGTGATGTTTTGCAAATGCCTGACCGGGCATAGTAAAATGTCTGACCTCAGTTCAGGGCCTCATCATGTGATCAGTCGCCATATCTAAATCCTTTGTGCATTTGAGACGCACATCACGGCTAGGAAATATGATGATAATTATTATTTTTTGTTATCATGATAAAATACATCACAATATGCTCTTCTATGAATATTGTGATATCATGATTTCTTCCAAAACACTGACCAACCAGACGTATGCAGTGATCAGCCATAATATTAAAACCACCGGTGAAGTGAACAACAATTATCTGGCTCCAGTGGCTCCTGTCAAGGGGTGAATCTACATATGTGACCAGTTAGTTCTTAAAGGTAATGAAGGTGTTGAAGCGGGAAAAATGGGCAAAAGTGCTGGATGGAGCTCCACCACCATCATTCCAGAGAACACAGTTCTTCCACTGCTCCACAGCTCAATACTCAGGGTCTTCATACCCCTCTAGCCCACGTCTGGCATTAGGCAGCATGGTGCCAATAGGCTTGTGTTTATCTGCTCCAGAGAGTCCTAATCTTTTAACAGTACTTCTCTACAGGGACTAGAGAAGATGTGTGTGACAGACGTGGTTTTCTCAGTAATTCCAGCTCTGAGTAACGAGAGTATCTGAGCAGCTCTGATTGCAGCTCGCCACAGTCTGCCCTGTTTTATAAAGGGAGAACCCAGAGAAGAACTTACTGTGAACTCGCCCATGAAGTGAGGCCAGGACTTTCTGCCTCTTTCTCTCTCTCTCTCTCTCTCTCTCTCTCTCTCTCTCTCTCTCTCTCTCTCTCTCTCTCTTCTCTGTTCGCCCCTCTATCAGACACACACTGTGGCACAGCTGACCTGCATGCCATGAGCAATTGATTAAATATTTATATGGATTTTATGAGGCTCTGACGCCATCATTCCCTCAGCATAGACACAAGGACTGCTCCATTCATCACCTTCAGCAGCAAGGTAGAAAGAGAGAGAGAGAGAGAGAGAGAGAGAGAGAGGACACACACTGTATGAACAATAAGGTAGAGACCGAGATGCTCTTTCTCCTTCACTGCTGTACGTTCAAACTGAAACAGCTCATCCCGAATTATGGACAGATTACGGTTGGTTGTTGGAGAGGGACACCCTAACAGGAGCACTCCAACTCACCAAGCTCACCCATGAAAGCCCCACATGAACATGTTGGCTGGGTTCATTAGAACATCTCCAAAGTTCTCCTCATGGAGTCTAGAGTTATTTAGAGTTCTCCTCAGATCAACACCTGGTTTGGTGGTAAATCAGGGCTTAATGATGGTAAATCAGGTGAGCTGCTGCTGCTGCTGCTGCTGATGGAGGTGATCACATCCTCCACGCTGTGCTGGCTGGACTGGGGGGCGTCCAGGAGAAACCTGGAGGAACCGAGCTCTGTTCTTCAGACTAGCTCACCGACAAGATCTCACTACTTTCTTTCTTCAGAATGAGAAGCTCTTGTTTCTCCTTTTTACTGGATTTATGTTCAGCTGCTTTATCTGTTCTGATGAGATCTGGAGCTTCTACAGTAGAACCCTCTCACTGCTGAGAGACGGGGGTTAGAGTGGCGGGGGTTAGAGGAATGGGATTCGGTCAATTAAACCTCTAATTATTATTATCTGTGTTCACAATAACTGTTTATTTGTCATTTTTGATGATGTTATTGTCAATACTTTATTTATTATTATTTTAATTTTTTTGGTTTTGCAATATTATACTCTTTCCAGTCATGCCAATAGAGCTACCCTCAATCTTGAATCTTAAGAGACAGACAGAGAAAGAGAGAGAGAGAGAGAGAGAGAGAGAGAGAGAGAGAGAGAGAGAGAGCTTTGGCAGTATTGTACTCATTAGATTCATACTGATGAAGCTGTTTTGACCTGAGCTCAGATTCCTGAAAGCATCGTAGCACAAAGATGATTCTTAAATGGCCAAGTGAGCATTGCACTAAACACTCTCTCTACCATTTAAAACAAATAGAGAGAGAGAGAGAGAGAGAGAGAGAGAGAGAGAGAGATTGATATAGAAGTGAGGGAGTGCCTGTGGTCCTTCTTTGCTGTCATGTTAAGAGCAGAGATGTGATGAATCCTCTGGATGGAGTGTTTATTTATGCCCCCTCTTCTTTCCTCTCGCAGGGTGATGAAGTATTGACGGTCATTAAGATGAAGGCCCAGTGGCCCGCCTGGCAGCCCCTGAATGTGTAAGTAGCGTCCCCTCCCTCTTTGTGTGAGAATTATCACATCTCTCTAGAACCGTTCTGCACGAGCCACTCGCCTCACCCTGCCACAGAAAAGCGTGTACGTCCAGCGTCCTTCAGCAGTAAACTGGTTCATCTGGTGGCCCGTTTGGACCCAGTCTGCTTCACCATTTGCAGAAGCTTTTAGTTCAGATCTCCTCAGGTGGCTTCTCCTGCTTTGACGAGGTTTCTTCGTCAGGTGCGGCTCGAGTGTGAATTCAGATTCCCGTCATGCTTGTGTTCTGGTATGCTGGTGTAGATTGGGTTTACAGGGAGATATAATAACCGCTCGTGTTAGAATAAGCCATCCTCGATTGCATGCTGAAACAGAACACTCCTGGCTGCTCCGACGGGACCGGCGTGACGCAAAGAAGCAATCAGCCTGGTGACGTCTAATTAACACGCTATCTAGTTTACATGAGAGTTAATTGTATCTGAACAACCCAGCTGAAGACCAACCTGTGTTGGTAGATGGTTTCAGATGGTCTAAACTGTTTTTGTCAAGGTGATAAAGAAATGCTAGGCAAAAATACCCTATACTGGTAAACCAACTGGTTTAACTGGTTGATAAACTGGTTGATCAGTTTTTATTTGAGTGTGATGGAGTACCAGGTCTATCTGCATGACCAACCTGACAAAGCTGGTTGTCAAGTTGGTCAAACTTTTCATACTAACCTTACCCTAACCCTAAACCTGGTGTGGTCATACTGGTCATACTGGTGAAACCTAGCTCACCGGAACACCACTCTCCCCCAATTCACATACTGGTCATACTGGTCCACTATTTTGGCCACGCTGGTCATGCTGATCATTCCCATAGACCAGCTTGGTCATGTTGGTCATGATGGTCAATCAGCTTGATCATATTGGTTGACTATCTTAGACTTGCTGATCACTCTGATAGGCCAGTTTGTTCATGATAGTCAACCAGTTTGGTCATACTGATCAATTAGCTTGGTCATGCTGGTCATGGTGCTCAACCATTATGGTCATGATGGTCAGCTGTAGACCAGCTAAACCATCAAACCCAAATCTTATACTGGTCAAGAGCTTAGCTGTCATCTGGCTTAACTAGCTTGACCAGCTTGATGTATCCAGCAGGGAAAGTAAATACGTTTTAAAGTAGTGTCGACTGCAGCGAGGGGATCTGCTGGTGCGAAAGCTTCAAAAGGTGAGAGATTTGTCAGAAAACATGATTGAGTATTGCTACTAATTTCTACTTCATTAATCTGGAACTATGCCAGCCGGGAGCGTAGGTTAACTCTCTCAGACCTTGTGTGTATTTGTATGTGTGTGTGTGTGTGTGTGTGTATTTGTATGTGTGTGTGTGTGTGTGTGTTGTTTTGAGAGCAGGGCTGAGTGATGAGTCACCCAGAGGTATTTTTTGTCATCAAGGTTAATGGGCACCTTGCGGCCCTTATGTATCACGACATCACATTAGCGTATTTAAAGCTGCAGCCTGCGCCTGTCGATTAAACCACACCATTTCCTTCCCTTTAAAAAAGCTGAGGTCCCACAGAGGGCCTGATTAATTACTGTTCACTCAGACATGTTCACGCTCTCATGTCTGATCATATAACGCCACCCTGCTAATAGTAAGAGGGAGAAGGGTGGGGCTGAGACAAATATGCCATCCATTACTGGACTCCTGTAGAGTCGTGACTCTCTTGGGATTCGGGAATAAGATGTGAGAGTGTGTGGAATTTGAAAAGTCATTAAAAAGTGTGTGAAACACACCAAGCCCCCTTGAGTTACACAGTGTGAGTCAAGGGCAGATCAGACCACACATCTGTGCGCATATTAACGGGACTGGGACACTGGGGAGTTACCCACCCTCGTTCAGTTAGAGTTAGAATAGCACTGTTATGTGGCACTTTTAGACTATTCTGAATGATTATTGTTATGATGATGGAATCATTTTAGAGAAACTCGTCCAAAAAATTATCAAGCCTGGTTTTCCCAAAAGCATCTGAGAACAAAGATGATCAAGCGTCACTCTGAACTCTCTCTACACCAGATAAGATTCTTAATACTAAGAAGCTTTTGGGAAGCTGGGCCCAGATTAGCTTTCTTATAAGGGATATTTATATCCTAGAGGGTTTCAATAAATTACAGACATACAGTCGACTTAAAAACCTGCAAAAAAATCTCACAAACACAGATGGTAAGAGTAGTGATCCTGGAATTCGGCTAGTAATCACTTTATATTAAAATGCGTCTGTATCTAATAACTCACTTTTTCACTTTGTGTTTTTGTTGTTGTTTTTTTGTTTGTAATATGCAAACACATTCACAGCAAGTACAAAAAATCAATACTTGCAGTTTGTGTTTTACTTTCTACTTTTACATTATTTTACCACCTACTACAGGTACACATCAGAAATATCAGACATCTATCACTTCTTACATGCAATCAATAATCTGCTGTTCAATTTGGTCAATCTGAGATGCAATTTTATTGCATATGTAATGCGAGCCATCTAAGTGCATGGGCACTGTATATATTTTTTTATTGTGTCTATTGCTTCCTTAGCTTAAGATGGCATTTTACAACAGACTTGAGGTATAAACTATATTTAGTATACTAAATATAAATAAATATATAATATAATATAGTAATATTTAGTTTTTACTATATATAGTATTAAAGCTATGTAAAGTGACCTAAAATGTAATGTATTATAAGGGCATATTATTATTATTATTATTATTATTATTATTATTATTATTATTATTATATATGTTCTTCTCACAATTAATCATTTTTTCTGGAACACACAGTCATATTTAGATTATTTGCTTTTTATTTATTTATTTATTTAATATTTGAAGAGTTTTAGATAAAAAAAGAGAGACACAAAAGCCAACGGTAGTGGTGTGGTGTAGTGTGGCGAACCCCAGTCTGCCATGCTTGTTATCACATTGTTACCCGCTATGCTACAGTCATGATAACCGTAAACACAACCATTGCAAAGATTTCAGTTGTTATACCTACAGCACATTGGAAGCGTCTACAGATGACTGATCTCGTATTGAGGGAGAAGGTTGAGCACAGTGTGTCCATCTAAGCTTCAGATTTGGTAAACTCACCCCTTGGCTCAGTTTGGTAATAATAAAATTCATTAAACAAGTATCGAGAGTGGGACTCATGCATGGCCAATAGATTTCTGAGTGCACCCAAGTATCTGCTGATAGTCTTCGCTTCTCTGAGGAAAGTTCTCACCTCTTTTCACAGCAAACTCCCCAGCGCTACATTAGCATCTACAGTATAACTGCACAGCACACACTGGAGACCAGTTAAGCACTTTTTTGTGGGAGGAAATTTAACACTGATGGTTTTTGTTGAATTCTAAATAGGCCACTGCCCAGCCAAAAGGATTTTGAGAGAATTCCAGCTTGAATAAATAATGGTAGATATTTGTTTCTATTTGTTCTTCCATTAGGTTGAATTCTGTTTAATGGCTGGCCTGGTTCACTTTCTGGAGTGTTGGAAGTGTCATGGCAGAAACTTTAGCAACTTTGGAGTTTTGGTTCTGCCATGTTTGAAACATTGTTTCTGCTTAGAAACAAAACTCTCAAAATGGAATGCCCTTTTCTGTCCACATGTCCTCCTTCCTGCCCCTCTCTGGTGACTCACTGGCTGTGTTTTTAGAGAAACAACTCAGGTCTTCCTTGGAGACACAGTCCAGAAGTTTCCAGGAGATGTGGAAGACTTGAGTTGAGTTGATTAGCAGTGCGGCGACATGCAGACAGTAAAATAATGGGTTGTCAATGCAGGAAGAGTCTTAAATTAGCTGCATGGTTTGTGCAGCTTTAATGTGAATGGGTGTGTGGATGCGTGTGTGTGTGTGGTAGTCCCATCATTAAATGATGCAGTGTGTGTATTTTTGGATGTCGTGTTCGGCTGTATTTGGCCCGTTCCAGAATAGGAGGTCCATTCCAGTGTGGAAGCGTTTGACTCATCTTCAACTCTGTTATTGTTCAAACCATTAAAACCAGTAACAGAGTTGACATCTTACACAGTTTTGTGCTACTCTGAAACTGGAAAACACATGACACATCTAAAGCGGTATTAGAAAAACAAAAACAGAAGGTTTATCTGGGAGGAGTGAAAGGAACCCCAGTTCTAGAGCTAACCAGATCCGTGGGTGAGGGTTAGGATGCTGCCAGCTTATAAACTGTGCTGTCTGGTTACGTGCAGGTGCTCATACACTTGGTGCAATGCAGTATCTATCGTCCATGGTGTGTGTGGTCACTGCCTCTGGCGCTCCGAGTGCATGCACATGGATGCAAGACACATCTGAGACAGTTACGTGGGTGCTAGCTCCCAGTTTATCCCCAGAGGACACAATGAATTAGCACCAGCTGTAGCTCTCTCTTCACACTCCCACACACTCTCTAATAAGAGTGTGTAACGACACGTTCAGCTCCATAATCCTGCTGCCAGCGCGTGGCTGCCTGGTGTGCACACACACACACACACACATAGACAGACACACACCCATACATTCCCCATGTCGGTTTGCCTCCTCTTCCTCTCCTTTAGCGCGGGAATCTCATAGGTGTTAGCTTTATCTTTGACGACCATATTGGGGCAGCACAAAGGCAAGCTGTAATTGCTAGGAAAGAGAAGGAGGTGGGGGGTTATCAAGGCCCCCAAGAAAGAAATATAACCACAGTTTGGTATTAACAGCTGTTTTTTTCTGGGTGTGTATGTGTGTGTGTGTGTGTGTGTGTGTGTGTGTGTTAAAAGCAGAGCTCTATGACTTTATACCTGTGTGGGAAGCATTAGTGAAGTCTTGCTTATTTCAAATGGTTACATTATTTAATTTTATGCTCTATGATATTTCATAAATACTAGCAGACTCTAAGTATCAAAGCAAATGTTCACTAACTAAAAAAACAATATTTTAAAGTGGACATCATGGGTTTTATTTTGGAATAATTCATAATTATATAATAAATACGATCAGTTTTTAGCATTGAAGCATTGAATTTTAAATAACTGGTAAAAATGTCAGAATTATATGTATTAGATAATATTAAACATTTTGAAATTATATATCATAAAGGGTAAAAACTAAGTATATGAGGTAACAGTTTCAGTGTTAATATGTGGGATATCCTACCTCAATTAAGTGACTGTATGATCTATAATGAAACCATACCTTTACATTTATGGCATTAAACAGATGCTTTTATCCAGGGTGACAGAGCTGGTTCTTAGTCATTCACTTATAATGTTTAGAGCTGGTGTCAATAGACTCTACATGTGAAGTATTTTTGGGCTCTGGCACTGCTAGAAATGAACCAGGCAGAACCAGCTGTAACCAACTTACAGCAAAGCTACAATTCCTAGAAGCTAAAGGTGGAGATTATTAAACTATACAGAAAAGAAAGAGCACAGTAAGTCTAGTAAATATATTGTAAATATAATAAAAGCTTTAATAGATATCATTTTTTTCTTTATAAAGTGCTCTGGATAGAGGTGGGTCTTTAGTAAGCATACTTAGCATAAAGGCACCTCAGATCCGATCAAGGGTGAAAAACAAACTGGACTGGGGCATCTCTCCTGAGGAGTGGGGGTGTTGGCCAGCCCGAAAAAAGCGAGGGTAGTTGTCTGGCCCCACACTCTTCAATCCACTGAATTTACTGCCGACTCCTTTATGCCATTTTAATGGACCCTGTTTCAGTTTTCTCATGATAACACCACTTAGCTTGTTTTCTTTAAACTGCCACTCCAACATCTCCAATCACATCGTAATTTTATGTCTGATTACTAAAACAATTACTGCACAGCCACCCTGGTAGCGCTGCGAGTCACAACAAAATGCTCTGATGAGAGAGAGAGAGAGAGAGAGAGAGAGAGAGAGAGAGAGAGAGAGAGAGAGAGAGATGGACCCATCAGTGTGCAATTACCACAGAAGATGAATTATCCATTGATTAGATAACACAGGCCTGATTCTAGAGCTGTCTTTTAAACCAAACACAATTGTCACCTATCAGGATCTAAACCCCTCTTTGTCCCTAAACGACTCAAACGCCTTTATTGTTCCACTTCATTCTGACCTCCCACTGCCTCCCTCTCTCTCTCTCTCTCTCTCTCTCTCTCTCTCTCTCTCTCTACCTCTCTATCATATCTCTCTCCCTCTCTCTCTCTCTCTCTGCCTCCCCCCCCTCTCTCTCTCTCTCTCTGTCTCTCTCTATCTCCTCTCTCTCTCTCTCTCTCTCTCTCTCTCTCTCTCTCTCTCTCTCTCTATCATATCTCTTCCCCTCTCTCTCTCTCTCTCTCTCTCTCTCTGCCTCCCTCTCTCTCCTCTCTCTCTACCTCTCTATCATATCTCTCTCTCTCTCTCTCTCTCTCTGTCTCTCTCTCTCTCTCTCTCTCTCTCTCTGTCTCTCTCTATCTCCTCTCTCTCTCTCTCTCTCTCTCTCTCTCTCTGTCTCTCTCTCCCCTCTCTCTCTCTCTCTCTCTCTCTCTCTCTCTCTCTCTCTCTCTCTCTCTCTCTCTCAGCCTCCCTCTCTCTCCTCTCTCTCTACCTCTCTCCCTCTCTCTCTCTCCCTCCCTCTCTCTCTCTCCCTCTCTCTCTCTCTCTCTCTCTCTCTCTCTCTCTCTCTCTCTCTCTCTCTCTCTCTCTCTCTCTCTCTGACCTCTCTGAGCTTCGCTGTTAGCAGTCTGGTGTGAAACTGTGGCTCATTGTAGAGAAACCTACTGACTCCAGTTTCTTTACAGTGGTGCTGAATAGAGCCAGAGGTCACAAAGTCTACAACACATACACTCTTAACAAGTGACGCCATGAAAGAACCATAATCTGGAGCTGCATGTGTGAAGAACCCTTTAAAAGTGTAAAGAGATCAGTGTGAAGCTTCTGTAACAAGTTTTTTTTCTTACTCACAGCTCTTTTACAGGAAAAGGGTGATTGTGTTGTTAGCTGTTTTATTGTCCTTTATCTGTGTCATTCAGTATTGGAAAAGTCCATCAGTTCAGGAATTCAGACAAGGGGCAAACACTTTTTCACGCCACTGTGTGAGTGGTAATGAAGAAGCTTTAAACTCATTTAAATGTTCTGTTCAAACTAAGGACAGTTTAAGAACCATTGCTTTACATACACTAGTTACACCCAACCAACCACATGGGGTACCACAGCAACCACCGAGCAACTTCACAGCAACTACCTAGCAAACCCATAGCAACCATAGTAACTTGGTATATTGTAACAACCACTTAGTGACCATGTGGCAACATGCTATCCCTAGGCAACCACCTAGCTACACCATAACAAGCTCATAGCAACCATAGAAACGTGGTATGCTGTAGCAACCACTGATGGGCCATGTGGAAAGTACCTGAAAGTGGGAACCACTAAAGCAATAATTCTGAGTTTCCATAAATAAATGCACTTTTAATATTTATTTATTTATTTCTGTGTGCAGACGGGCTGCCCCTTCAGCTGAGTTTTCAGTGGACCGCACACGGCACCTCATGTCCTTCCTGACCATGCTGGGTCCCAGCCCAGATTGGAACGTGGGCCTCTCAGCTGAGGACCTCTGCACCAAAGAGTGCGGCTGGGTCCAGAAGCTGGTCCAGGACATGATCCCATGGGACTCAGGCACAGACAGCGGGGTCACATACGAGGTCAGTGTCCTTGTGAATCACTTTCCTTCTGTCGCTCATTTGAGTGGTGTTGGTTATGTAAGTCAGGCCAGTGAAGGCCCTCTGTGTGGCTCTGACTAAATGCTGGAGCTCAGTCGTGAACCTGCTGAACTGCAGAAGGGTTTGTGTGCTGTGGGTTTGAGCTGGCAGCTAACTTTTCACTGGAGACTTTGGTCAGTTTGGGGTTTTGACTGTCTTGTAAACACAGAAATATGCTTGTTTTTATACTGTCAGGATATAGAAAGTCATTTGATTGGAGTAACACATTCAGCAGTGATGTTATATGCCAGTGTGTTCACTTCCAAACCTCTTCTTGAAGATGCCCAGTACTGACTGTGATTAGTATCCATTGTCTGGTTTGAGTAATCTGTGGTTCTGTAAGTTAAATCAGGTGATACTGTATCAAACCGTATCCTCTAAATAAAGACGCACAAGACCATGACCATTTGTTTCTGAATCCATATTTGTTGGCTTTATACACATTTTATATGATATTTACAGGAAAACACACACATAAACAGATTTAAACTTTTTTTTCTACATGCAGACTATGCAGTCTTAAGCAAATGTTTTGGCACCCTGATGAAATGACTGTTGTTGACGTTGTTGAAGTTGATGTAATAAATCACCTTCCCTACAGAGACACTTCTGCACTTTCTAAAGCATCATTACTGTTTATTTGCCTAATTGAACATATTGCCTACTAATTAAATTAAATATGATCTGCAGAAGTACACATCTGTGTCAACAGTGGGTCCAAAAACATTTGCACATATCGTGTATTTGCAGTGTAACTACTCATGTAGTACATAATAATAAGTCTAAACCCAACTCCACTCAGTAGACAATAACTTTACAGCTTACATCATAGCCTGGTCCCAACGTTGTATGTTAGCCCTGTTTCTCTCTGCCTTTTCCTCTCTGTCCGAATCAGACTTAAACACAAAACTGCAGTAAACTGAAATAAATAAACTCTTTATATAGAGGATGCTTTATAACGGGGTGTCTGTTTGAACACATGGCTTTACAAGTATGGATTTAGACAGTGGATGTATTCCCAATCACAGCATGACTCTGCCATCTGGTGGTGTGATGGAATATGTCAGAGAGGAAACATCCTTCACTCTTAACCTCTTTGGTCGTATAAACTCATAATAATTCACCAAAACAACTGTTCGCCATCATGAAACAGCTCAGTCTATGGATAAAAGATGAGCTTCTTCGATGAAATCTCTGTCATCTGCTACGCTGCCTTCCCTGCAGCCCCAGGGTAGCGAATGGGTGCAGCGGGTAGCTTATGATCTGCGGATTGTGAAGTTTGGCCACTCTCAGTGGGGTGTTGATACGTGTGTAATTTGTGGGCCCCCCCTGGCTGTGTGTGGTGGATTTGTCCCCTGTCTCTGACCCTGCCACTGCGGAATAGAACAAATCTCACCGCGTGAAGCCCAAAGGGCCATGCTGACAGTTCTGCAGTGGAAGTGCCTCTGTGCTGTAATGGGATTTAACACTAGCGGGGTGTCAGACCATGTTCAAAGCAGAAGTAAAACATTCTCAAATTGATGTGAACTGTGTTAAGACTGATTTGAAATCAGTTCATTTTCTACAGTAACTTAAATAACCCATATTAAAAAAATTAATATAAATGATTAATGCATACGAAATGTTACCTATACCGAACAACTACCAGTAATACATCAGTTTTTACAATAAGTATTTGGACAACAACAAGTCAGCTGGTGAAATCTCCTCCCTCCTAGATCTTCCTCCATCAGCTGTGAGTGGTGTTATTATTGAACAGTGGAAGAGTTTAGGAGGAACAGCTCACAGAGAGCAGCTCAGCCACCGAGTGTCTGTCAGACCACGTAAAGTTACAGAGCGGGGTCAGGGCCGAGTGCTGAGCTCAGAGCAGAGTGCAGAAAAGCCTCCAACTGACTCAGTAACTGCAGCAGAGCTCCAGACCTGCTGCTGCTGGTAGAGGATGGCTTAAAAGTTCTTGTAGGTGGAATTTGTGGGTGTCCTTATTTTTAGTTTTTTAGATACTAAGTATCTAAAACAACATTTATGCCGGTCCAAAAATGAATGTGGCAGTAAATTATGATGTCTGATATATAGAACTGTACCCTCTGGACTGGCTGTGGGCCTTCAATCAGTGACTTGTTTTTTTTAATTCATTCATTATGTGTTTTTTCCATGCAGTCTCCCAACAAGCCCACAGTCCCTCAGGAGAAGATCCGGCCTCTCACCAGTTTGGATCATCCACAAAGCCCATTTTACGACCCAGAGGGGGGCGCTATAACACCAGTGGCCAGAGTAGTTGTGGAGAGAATCGCCCGCAAGGTCTGTTCTACCATCACTCTGAAAACAGGATTATATGCTTCGAATCTAGAGGAGGTTATTGTTGCCAAAACCTGAGAGTTTGAGAGTTTGAGTTTTGAGCAGTGCTCAGCAGTTTAGAGAACACACGTCTGGCTTTTAGCTCGAGCCTGAGCTGCTGTAATATGCGTCTTGTGAGGTATTGGATATTTGTTGTTTTAAATGTCAGTGTGTAGCATTTGCTCCACAGCCAGACAGCCGGCCTTAACCTGCGCTCAGTGATTTGTTATTGCAGACATGTCTATTTGCTGTCTGAGGACAGATACTTATAAGTTATTAATACCTCACCCTGTGTGGGCGTGTGAATCGATACGCTGCTGGATACACACCATTACTACTCCAGCTGAATTAAGTCCGTGACCCAGCGGGCATCATTGGATTTTGATGCAATGAATTCTTCTGGTGTAGGTCCATAGGTACTGTAGAGTCAAGGTGACCTTCACCCTGTTGAACACTTAAGAGCTTTGTTGTGATCTTTGTCCAAGGCTAAAACTCCTGTTTCTGTTTTCTGATGATGCGATAAACACCTACAGGCAGGTAAGAGGTTTGTATAATGTGTTTTCCGTGGCCACAGGGTGAGCAGTGCAACATCGTTCCTGATAACGTGGATGACATAGTGGCAGACATCGCCCAGGAGGAGAAGGAGGAAGGTGGGTTGGTTATTACAGTGTGAATGAGTGACCATGTAAACAGCTGCACATGAGATTTAGAACCCTAGAAAGGCCCAGGTGGTCAATTTGACCAAAACAAAACCCTCATCCACTGATTTCACTTTAACCCACTAACACTTCAAGGCTTATTACACATGCTTATAAGGTTTGGAATAACACTCTCGGCCCATCTGTGGGCTAAAAGTTTTATAAGGTGGTTATTCTGACATTTGTATGATATCCAAAGCACAGAAACGTTGTGAGAATGTCTACCTTGAAGAGCCATTATCTATCAAATCAACCAGATGTATTAGACTGAGTTTCATGAGCGTAAGGCAGTACTTTTCCTCAATATTCATTGTTTTAGCAGTAGTTATATATGCTATAAGCTATTATTAGCTATTATTAGCCTGAAGAACTGGTGGGGAAGGTTTGATGTAAAGTCCCGACAGCAAAGAACAGATCTAGATCTGTCTGTTTTTTTGGGAGCTCTCAGAAGCACAGATGGTGACATCCAAGGGATAGAGTGTAATATCAGCGTGGTTAGAGTTAGTGCCCTGGAGTTGGGCAGGGGTCAGTACTTCAGCCATGAAGATCCTGGAAAAATTGGTTGTGGTGACCTGGGCCAAGCCAGTCATTTTAGCCAGGGGAGGGGGCACTCTCTGCAGGGTATAATCTGGGCTCTGAACCAAAGACCAGTTTAGCCTTGACCTTTAAACGATGCTTCATGTGGAAAGGAGCTTGGTGTGCCTTCTCTGTTTTGTAAAAATGAATGAGGGCTTTTTTGTTGCATAAAAACACAGTACAAGAAACGTAGTAAATTAGTCTTTTAATAATTAAACAGAATTAGTGTATTGTGTGCTGTGAGCATGGCTATTAAGAATCACGGGACTCTCATCATGACAAACATAGAATAAATTTCTTTAATCTTGTGTTTATACAACAATTTAAATCATATTTTAGTTACAGTACATAATAGCAGCCCTAATGTGGACTTGCTTGTGTAAATGTATGCATGTGTGTGTGTGTGTGTATGTGTGTGTGTCTGTGTTTGACGGACTTGCAAGTAAAATGTGCCAAGTGCACCAAACGTCCTCTAGTTTTCCGTATATTTTGGTCCTGCACTTCTGTCCTTTTTAGAAGGCCATTACAGCCCACAGGTGCTGCAGTTTTTAGCTCCCCCTTTCCTTCTCCTCTGTAGATTCTCACTCTCTTTCTTCCTCTTTTGTTTCCACACCATCAGATGACACTCCTGAGACATGCATATACTCCAACTGGTCACCCTGGTCAGCATGCAGCTCCTCCACCTGTGAGAAGGGCAAGAGAATGAGGCAGAGGATGCTGAAGGCCCAGCTGGACCTGAGTGTTCCCTGCCCACACACTCAGGACTTCGAGCCCTGTATGGGGCCTGGCTGCAGTGATGAGGGTGAGCATCATCATCCTCTACCTAATAGAGCCCAACTTGTACATTTTGTCACCAATAAATACTGACCAATATACAATAACCAACCTCAAAATCATCCTCACATCATAACACCACCTTCACAAGCCTGGGCTTTTAACAGAAGGCAACTGTTCTTGGCTTAAAAAGTGGAACCTGAAATGATATTCTGCTGCTGTAGCTCGTCTTCCTCAAGGTTGGAGGTGTTGTTCATTCTGAGATGCTCTTCTGTTGCTATGAGTTACTGTAGCCTTTCGGTCAGCTCCAACCAGTTTGACTGTATCTGTTGACCTCTCTCATCAACAAGGTGTTGTCTTGTATACACTGCAAAACACTGTAGAAACTTCATGATGGACGATGGACGGACTGATTTTACCTTGAACTGTGAACCTTTTTATTCATCCTCAAAACACCCCAGCATGCTTCTGATTGTTCGGGAAATGTAGCCACTCCCAAAATCACTGCGATTTCATTTTTCCCTCCTTATTCTGATGGTTGATGTGAACATGAGCTGAAGCTGCTGGACTGTATCTGCACATGAACTGCATGAACTGCATTAATTAGAAAGTTTAAAGGTCTTGTTTATAAACGCTTATGCTGAAATCACAGGTGAGTATCCTCAGTGTTGACCTGTAGCTGCTTTGTCTCTTTAAAACACTGCCCTGGTGTACTGGAGGACGATAAACTGGTAGCTTGATATGAAGTCATGCTATGGGGAGCATCTCTTTCCTAGTTATCCAGAGTTTGTGGTCAGAGGTGTATGGATGGGACATCATGGGTCATCATGTTTTACTGAAGGACATTTTGAAAAAGTCCCAAAGTCGTAGTAAGAGAGGCTTTTATGAGGTGACAGAACCTGCACATCACGTCTGGGCAAGTGCTTTTTACAGGCCACTGCATTGATTTCTGCTCGGAGACGTTAAAAGGTCAAAGCTAATTCTATACAGTTTTATATTTGCCAGGAGGGATCAATGAAAACCCCGGTTCATTTGTACACGAGCCTATAAAAGAAGCAGGCGAGGTGCTGTATGAGTAAGTGTTTATTAGGCCCTGGGTAGACTGGAATGGGGGAGGAGAAAAGAGAAATTTTACACCACCTGAAAAATAAGGAATTATGGAGCTACAGTGTTTTGACTTGCACTGCAGGGAGTTAGAGATCCTTTGTTATGCAAACCTAATATTAGCACACCATCTCTCCTGCATGAGGCTCTCTGTCTTTGCTAATTTGGATTAGCTCAGCTGCTCTGGATCTCTGCCTTGGTTCTGAGGTGCTCGGCCATCTCTCACAGACTGATAGAGTCTGGTGTCAGTTTGTTCTAGCTGTGGTTTTCTCATCACTGGAGTGTTTATAGAGAGGTCTTACTGTCACACACAAGCCATCACCACTCTGCGGCTCTGATTTCCTTAGCGTTTAATGGGCCGTTAACAGCTATTATCGATTGATGATAATGTGGCTGGGCTGATAAAGGGGGCCTTCGGGATGACATGTTTACTCATGGCATTTTAGTAATGATTCTGTTAGCATTGATTTCTCAAGCAGAACTAAGTAATACCTATAATTTAGAGCGAGAGGGTGATTTAGATGGGTTATGAGGATGCGATTGAGGTTTTGGTCATGAATATATTTAAGCTTGATTTAAAAATATGCAGAGTAAGAACGAAACAGCTGCCAAAATAGTACTGACATGCACTCCACAAGACCTCTGAAGGTGTCCTGCTGTGCGCTCTGGCACAAAGACTAACGTTAGCAGCCAATTCTTTAAGTTGTGAGAGGGGGCCTCCATGACCATCAATGAGCCTTGGGTGCCCATGATCCTGTCCTGGTTCATTGGGTTGTCCTTTCTTGAAGCACTTTTGGTAGGTACTGACCACTGCATACCGGGAACAACCCCACAAGACCTGATGCCTGATGGGTTGGAGATGTTCTCACCCAATCATTGTCTAGAACATCACAGTTTGGTTCTTGTCAAAGTGTCTCAGATTCTTACACTCAGCTTCCAACACATGGACTTCAAGAACCATCAGTCAGTGGTTATAACGTTATGGCTGATCTGTGGGTAAATCAGCTGCTGCACTCTGATTTAGCCTTAAATGCATGTTTAAGTGTTTTAACTGTTTATGATTGCTTTGGGTTTTATTGATAATTCTTGTATATTAAAGCCAAACTGATAATATAGTGCTGTTAATTACACAATTGAACCAGTTTATTTATTGTCCCAGAAACCCATAAAGTGCAATAGTCTTTTAAAAAGGCTAAATACATTGAACTAAACTGTAATGAAAATGTATTCAATGTAATCAAAGCTGATAAAAATGGCCTCCATGCTCACTACCTTACCTTTTTCTTTCTTGACTCTTGTAGATGCTTCAACCTGTATGATGTCGGAGTGGATCACCTGGTCTCCGTGCAGCGTGTCGTGTGGGTTGGGTATCCGCTCCAGGGAGCGTTATGTAAAGCAGTTTCCAGAGGATGGCTTTGCCTGCACTCTGCCCACAGAGGAAACCGAGCCCTGCACAGTCAATGAGGACTGCTGTGAGTATACTGAGGATTTACTGGGAATTCAGGCTGAAATACTGTTTTCAAAAACAGTGCTCTGGTTGGAGAAATTGAACAGTGATCCAAACCTGAAACCCTAATCTGAAACCACTGCCTATTAGGTCTGTATGATGCAATCATGTTATTGGCATAATTATGGATAATTACAATTATTGACTGGTGTTAGGAAAGACAACTGCGATAACTACAGAGGACATATTTAATTGGTTGCATCATTTTATTGACTTCTACTGTTTACAAAAAAATGATTATTATGGGCCCTTAGGATGCAAGTGTGAGGGATCTGTATTAAATGTCAAAAAATCAAAGAGTCGAATGTAACAAAATGATCACAACCTAAATATCCTGAGCGTATTCCAAAATTAAACAAGAGAGATAATAAGAGAACAAGGATGACTATAAACTCTAAAACACAGAGAAGACCATGATTAAGTCAGGTTAGGACTAGAACTATAGGCAGGATTAATGAGAAAGACCAAACAACCTCCAATTCATGCCAAAACATGCTGGACATGACAACCACACACCACACAGAAAGCCTAGACCTCTCGCTCTGTACACAGGAGCTGATTAGCTCAGTCTCATTGTCATCTTCAGGTGAGGGGTGGAGCTTAGAGGTGCTTTGCAGTCAAATGCCCAGACCATATGAAGCGTACGAGCATTTTCCACACAGCTTAAGCATCTCTGTGGTTTAGATAAGTAGTAAAATTATATATGATATATTAATATAATAACTCCAGTGCAAAAACTAAAGAGGCTACAGCTACATTTACACTTTAGCTCTGCTGTTATCTGATGAAAGATGATGATCTGAGTTGCACTGCCTGCTTGTCTGATCCTCTGCTGTTGTCTGACCTTTTTAGCTCCTAGCAGTTGTCTGGTGACGGAGTGGGGTGAGTGGGATGTCTGCAGTGCCACCTGTGGGCTAGGCATGAAGCGCCGGGAGCGTATGGTGAAAATGCCCCCCTCTGATGGCTCCATCTGCGGGGCGGAGGTGGTGGAGGTGGAGAAATGCATGATGCCAGAGTGTCGTGAGTTAAACCCACCCGCATGCACATACAAACAGACCATTTCATATTTGATTTACAATGCTTGTCAAAAGTCTGGGGACACCATCAGTAGCTTTTTAACATGTTTTTAATCATCAGCAAGAACTTAACATCAGAACACCTTAACATGGCATAACATTAAGATAACATTGTGTTCTTTAATCAGCACTCAAATATTTTTAGGTATTTTAACCAACTTTTAGGCCCAAAAAATTTTTTTTTATTATAAATATGGTATAAATCACACACACCAATTATATTGAAATTTATTGGTAAATTTGTCACATAGTTTATTATTTCCCCAATATATCAATACATATTTCTATTGCACAATCCATATATTCTCCAACATGTATGAAAAGAGATGAATACATATACAATATATTATTATTACACAAATATATTTAACCTTTATATATATATATATATATATAAAGGTTAAATATATTTTTATAATAATGTATTGTATATGTATTTTACAATAAAAAGATCATTTTTCATCACTATATATTTTTTCTTTTAAATAAAAATTTAACTTTTCTGTGTCCATTACAATCACAACTAAAATAATTAAATGAAAAAAATAATCTTCAGTGAAATAAGAATAGTCAATATACTAGACCACAATTTAATGTTATATATGTTTGTTGCATAAGGGACGGTGTTGCAATATGTACTATATATATGCTACTTCTACTTACACACTAAATATACAGACCTTTGTAGTTATTAAAATGTTAATTAATATATTAGTGAATATTCTATGGCCTCTTTTGTTGCTTTGCAGTTTAACAGAAATCAAATTCAGATTTTACAAGAAATCAAGACATTCCCAAACTCAATCAGTGTGTGTCAGTCTAGTCTTTACCACACTACTAGCACTGTCCTTATTTACACATGGACAAAAGTGCAACCTCTGGTCTCCTTGTTCCAGCAGTGACTGAACTGTGAGGATCATGGTGGTTCCTGTGGCTGTGAGGGACAGCAGCTCTGTTCTGACAGCAGTTTTGTGCTGTTTTTGCTGTAAGGATGCATGTCTTGTTTTGACAGATACCATCCCGTGCTTGCTGTCTCCATGGTCTGACTGGAGTGACTGCAGTGTGACGTGTGGTAAGGGCACACGAACACGCCAGCGCATTCTTAAATCCCCCTTGGAGCTGGGAGAGTGCACAGAGGAACTCGAACAACTGGAGAAGTGCATGCTGCCAGAGTGCCGTGAGTACACACACATCAAAATCACGAAGTAATACCTCTCTGTACATACACTATGTGTCCAAATGTTTGCGGATAGCCCTTCTAATAAATGCATTCAGCTACTTTAAGTTTCACATATTGACGTAAGAATATTCACTATAATAGACCAGAATGAGTTTATCAACAGTAGAGACAGTTACTCCCACAGTAGCAGGATCAACTCTTTTAATATGTCCAATGTGTCCATATAGAGTACCTCCAAGCCCTGAAGGATCATGTATGTAGTTAAAATGCTGTGTACATCACTTTCTCCACTCAGCAAACATTAGGAAATGTCTGCTTCCAGAGTGCCATTAGCACACACCCAAAAACACACACATACACACATACACACACTTTGAATAATAATAAATTATGAATAATAAGATAATGTGCCTAGTTAAAATGCAATCTACAGCACCCCCTCACACCCCCCCAACACACACACACACATAGCACATCCCTGCAAATGAGCCCACTCGCTTGTGTCATGTTTTCAATGCAAAACAAGAAAAAAGGAAAACAACAAATCCCAAAAACTCATTAGTTATGGAGGGATGCAGCTCTGCCATTACCGTGCACTGGGGAATGAATTCTAATCAGGTGTTTGCCGGAGCAGCCTGGCGCAGCAGAAAATACAGTCTGCCGGCCTGTCTCGCATTAAATTCAGTTTGAAAAATAAATTGAAATGGGGAAAGGTTTACCCTCCCGGAGCTTGTTGGACACCAGCATTAATGTTTTATTTTACTGTACGGGAGAAACTGCTGAATATGATTTAGAGTTTAAAATCTCAATTATGACTTTATTCAAGTGGCCTTTTCTTAGTGTGATCCTGATAGAGACCCTTAGGCTGTTTCTTAAAGAAAGCTTCAATCATAGTTGATAATAGAGTTAATCACAATATACACTTCATGTCCAAAAGTTTATGGACACATCTACTGAATTCATTCAGCTACTTGAAGTTGCACCCACTGCTGACACAGATGTGCAAATGCACAAACACAGCTTGTCTAGTCCCTGTAGAGAAGTACTGCCGATAGAATAGGACTGTACTGGCACCATGTTGCCTAATGCCAGGCGTGGGCTAAAGGAGCTGTGGAGCAGTGGAACTGTGTTCTCTGGAATGATGGTATAACTGAGAACTATGTAATGACTGGTATTTTTGCTCACAGGCTCTCCCTACAGCCAGGAGGGGAATTTGTGTTTTGTGCCACCCTTAAAGAACTTAAAGAGCTTTATGTGTGCATTTCTGGACAAGCTGCTAGGGTTAGTGTGGGTTAATCGTATGCATCCGCTTCACCGGAGCTTCATAACCAAGCCGTTTCTCTAATGACTTTGTGGTGTTGGTTGGGTGTGGAACAAATTGGTAAAAGCAGATGTATGTATGTTTGGGTAGGCGTTTAATAAAATTTAGCACCTTCAGCCGTGGACACAGTTCATCTTACTTGGATGTGGTGCCTTGTAGCATTCCAATCTTTTTGGTTGTGCTGGAAAGCTAGTTAGCTCGAAATATTGTTAAATTGCCTGTTGGAATGTTAAAATGACCAGAAATTCGAAAGCGGAAAAGGAAATGTATTGAAAGTGGGCGTTGCAAAATAAGGTGGATAGTGGTGACATACATATCCTAGTCTGACATGCAGGAGAACCCAAAAATAAACAGACAGATGGCAGACACCTGGCTGTGTTCTCAATGTTTACACTTGGACTGGCCATGCTCCATCCTTCACCTGGTGGGTTTTACGAGACTCACTAGAGACCAATCCAAGCATAGAGTACATGACCAGGAATGCCTGGGCCTGCATGGA
This sequence comes from Salminus brasiliensis, assembly GCF_030463535.1. Classification (NCBI taxonomy): domain Eukaryota; kingdom Metazoa; phylum Chordata; class Actinopteri; order Characiformes; family Bryconidae; genus Salminus; species Salminus brasiliensis. The sequence goes on from NC_132890.1 coordinate 733,150, forward strand.
CTGATATGACCAGGAGGGGGTGCTGACATGGCAAACCAAAAGAAAAAAAATAACACACAGTCAGGGACCCTGTGCAGGTCCTGAAATGACCAGGAGGGGGAGCCATCTGGGCAGTATGAATTGCATAATTATTTAGACTTTTTTAAAATGTCCTTTTTTACAGCTCATATAAGGTGGCTCTATATTAACTTCTAGATTAAGTCGTTTGGAAGGTCCAGTGAAGTTTACACTCCATTATAAGTGCTTACTGGGTTTCTATACAGTTATAAAGACAATCCCTAATTAATAGCAGTTGTGAATTCCAGCTAACACCCTTGATTAGGAGTTCATTCTGAGCCTCAAGAGCCCATGTCCAGGCTCCTCAGCACTGGGCTGGAACATATGTATTTCTCTGACTTTTCATCCAACCAGGTGTCAGATTCTGAAGATGAAGACATGCATCAAAGGATGTGGCAAAAGATTGTGTTTCCAAATGAGATTTTAAATGGATACAGTCAGACCGCATTCCTCTCTTTCTCTCCTTCTTCTCTCACTCCAGCTTCGGACTGTGCGGTGTCGGAGTGGTCAGAATGGTCAGAGTGTAATAAATCTTGTGGGAAGGGTCACATAATCCGGACGCGGATGATAAAGATGGAGCCTCAGTTCGGAGGAGATCCCTGCCCTGAGACTGTTCAGAGGAAGAAGTGCAAGATCCGGAAGTGTAACCATGGCATCGCCAACAGCGAGGAGAGAAAGAGGCGCAAAGATGCTCGCATAAAGAGGAAGAACAAGCAAGGCAGGGAGGAGGGAGCAGATGAGCTGGCAGGTGAACATTGTCATCATCATCATCATCATCATCATCATCACTGTCATGCATAGTTGCAGTAGTTATTGTCCCAGTCCTCATATCTGTGCTGGTAGTGTTGTTAGCAGGATAAGACTATGTTTTGGGGAAAGCAGTAATCACAGCAGTATCTCACACATCTCTATTACATTGAGACTCTTGGGGTTCTTAAGAGAAGAATTATTTAGTGAGACTTTATTAGGAGTGGTTCCTTTGTATATAAAATAAACCCTTATTAGACTCTCAGTAACATCTCAACAACATCTCAGTGATGGAGCAGCATCTGAACTTTCAGCAGATCATCAAGAGACGTCCACTGAATTCAGCTGTTCTTCACTGTGTTTGAAGATCTGTAGATGTTCACCTGAGAATTCCCCGATCATCTAACGTCTCTAATACAGACCATCTCACCACCCTCAACCAGCTGCTGTAGAGGATATGGGTTAGGGTTAGGATCAGGGTTAGGGTTAGGGTTAGGTTGTGGGTTGGGGTTAAGGTTAGGATTAGGATCAGGGTTAGGAATAGTTTGTAGGTTGAGGTTGAGGTTAGGATCAGGATCAGGGTAAGGGTTAGGGTGTGGGTTGAGGTTAGGATTAGGATCAGGGTTAGGGTTAGGGTGTGGGTTGAGGTTAGGATTAGGATCAGGGTTAGGGTTAGGGTTGAGGTTAAGGTTAGAATCAGGGTTAGGGTTAGGCTGTGGGTTGAGATTAAGGTGACGGGATTAGGGTTAGGGTTAGGTTGTGGGTTGAGGTTGAGGTTAAGGTTAGGATTAGGATTAGGATTAGGGTTAGGGTTAGGTTGTGGGTTGAGGTTAAGGTTAGGATTAGGATTAGGATCAGGGTTAGGGTTAGTGTGTGGGTTGAGGTTAAGGTTAGGATCAGGATCAGGGTTAGGGTTAGGTTGTGGGTTGAGGTTGTGGGTTAGGATTAGGATCATGGTTAGGGTTAGGTTGTGGGTTGGGGTTAGGGTTATGGTTAGGATTCGGATCAGGGTTAGGGTTAGGGTGTGGTTTGAGGTTAAGGTTAGGATCAGGATCAGGGTTAGGGTTAGGGTGTGGTTTGAGGTTAAGGTTAGGGTTAAGATCAGGGTTAGGGTTAGGCTGTGGGTTAGACTGGGTGAGGATATTAAGTCTACTTGATGTAACTGATGAACAGTGAATCTACTGAATGTCAGTAAATCATCAGCCGATCAGAAATCAGATCTTCAGGATCTTTACCTCAGTGGATCCAGATGCTTCACTGCTGCTGCTGCACTGCTCTGCTGTTGATGTTACTGATCCTTTAGTTTATTAATCATCTATAAAGGTAAATTGTTCCATTTCTTCTTAAAAATACACTTCGTTCAGCCAATCAGAAACTTCTAAAGACAGTAATGAGTTGGTCCAGATTGGTGGATTAGGGTTGAATCCAAAGACTGCAGGGAGTTAGCCTTCCAGGAGCTGGGTTGGAGACCACTGCTTTAAACGATTCACAGGTAGAGATCAACTGTATCCTACTTGAAGCTTCCACAGCACAGGGGTTGAATGCTTAAGTCAACATCACTTTACGTCTGTAAAATAAAATGCGACAGCACAAAATCTCAAAGTATCATTTGTAATCCTGCTCTATAATGAACATCTGGAGACCACACTCTCATAAAAAAAGTGATGCAATGGGGGGTTCATTACTTTTGATTTAATAAAGAACATCAAGTTTAGCATGTTTTAAACCTTTAAAAGGTTCTTCACATTCATCTCTTTTACATAACATGACTTTAAACTACACACTAATGCTATAAAGTATAGACTATATGCTGATCTGAGTAGTGCGGGTTTGGCAGATTAGTACACAAAATATTAATGTACTAACCTGCTTTCTACTAACAGAAAGTGATGAAGCGTTGCTATGCCAACATACATTGCTGAAAGGTCTCTAGCTGGTTCTGAGTATGCTTTATGGATAATTGGTCATGCCTAACTTGGACCCTTTACATTACACTTTATACTCACAGACCTCTTGATGGAACCAATAGTGGTTCTTTGATGGCGTCAATCAAAGAACCATTTGTAGCACCTTTATTTTTAGGAATGTTCCACACAGTTGTTACAGTACTGCTCTGCCACTTTACATTAACATGATGCTGACCATCATGTAGCAGCATGAACACATACAGTATCTGTATATCTTTGTTCTAGACACACTTTCGCTTCACACCTGCTTTTCTCCACATGTGCTTCTCCACCAGGATGCAAAATGAAGCCATGGTCTGGGTGGACTGACTGTACCAAGTTGTGTGGCGGAGGAATCCAGGAGAGGCTTATGACTGCCAAGAAGAGATTTAAGAGCCCACAGTTAACCAGCTGCAAGGACAGGAAGGAGATCCGCGCCTGTAACGTCCATCCCTGCTAGGGTTGCCGAGACTCACAGGAAGGGACACGTTTTGGCACGGGGACAGGATTTAACAGGATTTAACGTCAATCACTGGCTCTCAGTGGTGCAGGGCACTCTGTTTAGGGATGGCATGGTGCAACAGTTTGGTCATTTTTATGTTTCTTTTTTTTATAGAATATAGGATAGTGACCCACAGTCTGTTGGGATGATTGAGAAGAGGTGCTTAGAGTTGCTGTTAAAATGCTATTCAGTTACTAGTATACTAGTAGATTTCAATCTGAAAGTTGCTTGGTGAATTATGTTCCACTGAGAGGATCTGAAGTGGGGAGGTTTAGAGAGTTTACACAATGCTGACCATGGCACATTATTTATTTTGCAACAAGCAGCAAAAATTATTCCTGTTTCATACTCAATGATCCGAAGCAGAAATGAACACATTTCATTTCTTTTCCACCTCTCGGATATGTTGTACCTGTTTGAGTCTAGATCTTACATCAGTACTAAGCTCAGTGCTGCACTTAGTCTCCATAGAAATTGTTACTGGCAGTGGATGCCCTTTATTCAGGATTGATGGCACCTGCACATTGAGTTTAATGTTCCAAGAACGTAATTTTCTATAACACCTACAAAGGCTGTTAAAAAAAGAACTGCAGACAGGGGAAAGTGGTCAGTACACTCTTCTCACCACTTCAGCCACTGTAATAGGAGCAGTACTATGGGCATGCCCTTTTGAACCGTTCTTGTTTTAGGTACACAAATGTAAACGTAGCCATACAATACCATGCAAATGCAAGGTCAAGGTCCCATCATTTCTCAGCCAAGGCAAGAATCTGAACCTTTAAAATAAAGGCACTCGACTGAATGCAGTGATACTACAGCATGATGATTCCTGCAAAGCGCCTGGAAGTAATGACTCCGATGTTCTCCGAGTGCCAGTGGAGTGTTCACTCCACCCTCCAGCCACGGGGTGGACCGTCAGACTGTTTATGTTACTGTTTAATTTGGACATTTTTAGATCTTGGAAGTAATTCTGCCGTACGTGAACTCTAGCTGTGCTGAATATAGAATTCTTTTTGCAAGATTATTGTAAAGTTGTTGTTTTATGATATTCTTAAAAGACAGTAATGGATATAAACAAATCCAGAGAAGTAATACAAGTGTTTATCGTATCATATCTTACATCCCTCATGTATGAAAGCACAGCTAACCAGCCATTCCAGCATTTTAAGCCTCAAAAATGCTCTTTCTAGGAAAAAGGAATCTGTTGTGACTTTTTACCTGGCTGTTATACGTAGGTGCCATATTACTGGTCTCCCGTTTTTCTTTATCCTTCTTATTTCTTCCCGCAGAAATTTTTTGAGACTGTAATCCAAGATTCTTACCAAAGTGTTGTGTAGATGTTTTATAGTTGTCTTTCACCACCTTTGCTCCCCCTGACATAAAAATTAATATTTTGGAATATTTCACCTTTACAATAAAAGTGAATGTGACAAAGTGCCTAATTCATTTTTGTACTGTAAACAAGACGAATGATCTTTTTGTATGATTTTACAGCTGTTTCTGATGACTATCCACTAGATGGAGCCAGCAGGATAACATTCATTCCTTCCTTTTAAAAACTCAATAAAGCTGACACAGCCCTGGTTGCAGGCCTTGACCACAAGATAGCGACAAAGCACCATTACAGTGCACACAAAACAAATGCTGTTGTTGGTCTGAAGATCAAATGATGAGCCTTTGTGGAGAAAGAGAAAAGAAAAATAGCAAAAACAACACACAGAAAATATGCCGCTATAGGAATGTTCCCCTTCAACACTAATCACTATCGACCCAGTGCAGCTTTTCATGTACCCACTGAATGCGGTTGCCATGGAAACATACGTATTGGACTAAACCCTTGTAAGCTGCAGTCCCCTTTGACAAAGTCTGCCGCTTCGCCCCAACCACTGAGCTCCGAGCTCTTCCCTTACATTCCTATAGCCAACGTAGGAGACAGCCATGGGTCATGTGATGAAATGGAAATACTATGGAAATATTCGCTTGTTTTTTTTTTCTAGGAGAAATAAAAAAACACTTTAAGATGGATGCAGAGATACAAAAAAGATAAATCTCTGCACAAATTCACAAATAACATCTAGAGCTCTTATATTGTGAAAATCCAGACAGAACTGTGGCTTTAATGCTTCATCTGTAGTAGACGTCTTTGAGAGGAGAGGATAGAAGCAATAATGTGTCCTGGACTGTGGAGGGCTGCGGTTAATGACACACAGTAGACCCACAGGTGCGCTCACAAGCAGCTCTCTGAACCTGTGTGTCTTTAAGACTGCAGATATTTCTATATATCAACACTGTGGCACAAAACCCCTATATTTCCATTGTTGCCATTTCTGACTTTTCTCTGTAATGCAAATCTCGCAGTTGTTTTTTATACTGTATCAGAACGTCATGGTGAACAGACCAATAGAAACGCTCCAAAACAACATATAAATAATACAATGTTCATGCATTGACTTCCAATGAAAGCTAAAGATTTTTTTTTCATCTCACTTGTAAATGTGGGATAATTTAACATCCTAAGCTCACAGCAAAATCTAGTAGAAAGTCTTCTTCTCTGGACAGTAGAGACAAGCAGGATCAGCTCTTTTGAATACGTTTAATTTAAGAAGAAACAATGAAAGTAGGTGGAAGTAGGTGTCCAAATACTTTTGTAGTGTTGGAGGTTTTTATCTGACAGTGATGTTGTGTAGCTTCCAGTTCACTACATGCAGCGACGGCGGTGATGGTGTGATAATGATGATAGTGATACATATGCATGTTTCCAGTGCAGGACTGAATTATTCAGTACTCACATGCCTGTGTTGTACATTTCTGTCACTATGGTAACAGGAGACCCTGCACCCACCCTAAGTCTAACACTGCATTCACAGAGCATGGTGGGTAATTGTTATGGTGATATGCTGTTGACATGTGTGTTAAACGTCCATTAAAATCACTTTGGAGTGCACGTGGGGTTGACTTGTGTGGCCAAAGAGTGACTTATCTGGATGTTCTCTCTCTCTCTCTCTCTCTCTCTCTCTCTCTCTCTCTCTTTCTCTCTCTTTCTATCTCTCTCTCCTTTAGAACCTCACAGGAATCTCCTCCAGGTAGAGTGTATGACAGGAGGTGTGAACTCACAGTTGATTGCTTTCGGTTTCAGACTGTCAGTCTTGCTTGAATGAACGGAAGTCCCGGAGCTGCATGAGCAACCTTCAATATGTCAACAGTGATGATCTCAGTGATGCCTCCTGATCTCAGTGCCACCATGCAGGTGGTTTATTTGTCTCAAATGTAAAAACTGACATCACTGTAGCTCTGTAGGACATCACTGGCCTGAGGAAGTGACATAATTCTGTAGTTTGCTATTGGCATCTGAACAAGCCTTGGGTCTAAGACATGTGAACGGCAGTTTGGATAATAATCACGTCGGCCATGCTCTGTGGATCAGCGTGAATCTGGTACATTATGTCTCAATATGCCCCCGTATTATTTGAATTATGAGATACACACACCTGCCCTAATGCAACCTAACAATTAAATCTGATTGACAAGTGATTCTGGCAGTGACCATCAATTTTTTTTGTCTCATCTGACCAGAGTACATTCTTCCATATGTTTGGGGAGTCTCCCACATGCCAACCTAACAGATGGTGAATATAGTAAATCTTGGGTAGTGTGATGTGATATAGTTCACTACACTGTGAAATGCTGCTGTATGCTTGGTAAGTCATTTTTTGTGCATCAGAAATATTATATAAAGATGAGAGAAATGAATCCAGTTCCTCCAGTGACACCACGTCTAGAATTAAAGCAGCTGTTTACTTCACCCACTCTGACAAGTCATCCATCCATCCTACTTCTGACCTGTCCCGCCCTCATTCTTATAAATTTATCCTTGTTCTGTTGTTTCTGCCCATAAGGGCTTCTCTGAGTCACGTCATGTCTGGACTGAGCTGTAGATTCCAGACCTTGCCTGTATTGTACATATTCAGTCTAAATTATCTTCAGTTTATGCACCAAAACATGCAGTCGTAATACTGTATATTCTTAGGTGGTCATGGGAGCTTCTCACTGAACACTGTCTATACCAGCTAAGGTTATCTTAACAATAAGATGCTTTTGGGAAACAGGACCCTGTTTGTTTTTGTTACTGGTGAGTATATAAGATACTGTAGTATATACATTAGCTATATTCTGATTGGCTGCCCTGTATCGTGCCTTAATGAAAAACAGTCCAAGCTGAAACACTAGTTATTTACCTAATTTTGCCATGTCCACTTTCAAGAGGGTGACTGGCAAACCTGAATGAATGACCAAACCTTACCTGTTCATATTAACATCATAGAAATCATAGATCAGTGTCATTCACATAATCATTAGACAATCTTAAACAAACTGACAATAATACCATTTGGCTGATGGTCTTATCCAGAGCGACTGAGACACAGATACGCGACTGTAGAGTTAAGAGTCTTGCCCAAGGACTTTTACTGGTGTAGAGTGGTGTATTGTGAAAGGCAGCATTGTTACCCACTACATTACACCAACTGCACTGGTGGGTTCTTTCGTTTTTGGTCTTCATTAATTAATCTGAATATTCTTCACTATTGATTAGATTTGCCTGATTTCATTCAGACTATTTGTTGTATACTTGTTTTCCACTATCATTCAGCTCCTATTACTCTTGTGTGTTTCTGTCTATTAGGCATCATCCAGAGGAGATGCAAGTTCTGAAAAGTTGCTTTATACTGAAGCCAGTTGTTAAAAGCTGTACTGAATGAACTGCATGTAACTGGTACACAGATGACTATGTTTCCTTAAAGTTTAGTTAATTGTCATTGAACTGTTATTAATGACAACTAACCTGAATTAACCCCCACACGGAAAGGTCATGTGAGTGGATGTGCTTGATTATATGATTAATAGAGCTTGGTTAAAAGAGTTAATTAAAGAGGGACTTTAGCTCTATATATGTAAACCTTCAGGGACCACAGCTTAGTTTAATTAACTATTAGCATTTTATCTCTCACAAACACACACACACACACACACACACACACACAATACAACAAAATACACACAAACAAACATCCAGGCAAAACGCACAGTATCAAAGTCTAATAAACATCCAAATGAGCCCTAGCAGGTGGTCTGTAATCCTTGCATGTCTTATCACAAGAGTTCATATTTAATCAGTGAATCCTCGTCAGAGCTGCAAATAATCACAACAAGCTTTATAGTGTTGATTAACAATCAGCTGAGACTGAATCCATGAATGCTTAAAGAAACCACACTACCGTTCTGTCTTGTCTTACAAAGTCAGACAAGATGTAGCACAAAGCACCTCCAAAATGTCAGTCTGGAGCAACCCGAAGCCGAATGTTTTGGTCGAAAGCACAAAGGTCAGAACGGACTGTATTACGTGTAGTGCTGTAACTAGACTGCAGTGGAGCTTTGGGAAAGGATAAGAAGGACAATATATTATGGTAATGGTCATCCTATCTGCTCTGCTTTGTTTTCCTGTCTGGAGCAAGACTTTGAGGTCAGTGTAGCCTTCAGCCCTGCACACAGTGGTCGTTTTAGGATGTGAAGGAAAAAGAAATGACTCGTTTCTTCTTTTCTGCTGCTTCAATTTCCTATTGTGTGCCAAATCAGTGCGGACTGGAGATCTAAGATATAAACCTTGAGGTTTTAGAATGTGCTCAGACTCAGTTCTGAGTGGATCGGAGGGTTAGGTTACTGGCAAAAAGAATTATAAACTTTACAACAACAAGACAATAAACTCATAACAGCAGCACATGTCAAGGTCTGGGATACATTATATGAACAAAAGTATTGGGACACCTGTTTATTTATTGTTTCTTCTGAAATCAAGAGTAGCAAAAAGAGCTGATCCTGCTTTTGTTGGAGTAATTGTCTCTACTGTCCAGGGAAGTAGGCTTTCTAATAGATTTTGGACATTACTGTGAGAATTTGATTGCATTTAATGACATGAGCGAGCATTAGTGAGGTCAGGATGTTAAATGATCACCACCTTACCTCAACCTCAACCTCAACCCGACTTATTAGGGGTGGGTGTGGTGCAACAGATAACACCATTACCTGTCAGTGAGCTACCACACCATGTGGAAGACTGGGGTTCTACTTTGGCCCACCTCTGTATTATGAGTAATGTATTCCAAAAGTATTAGATAAAGCTCCATCCATCATTTCAGAGAACACATTTCCATTGCTCCAACAAAAAGGCTTTATACCCCTCCAGCCCACACTTGGCATAAGGGTATGGTGCCAGAGTCCAATTCAATTGGGAACACCTCTCAACAGTCTTGTGGGGTGTTTTCTGGTCATCTGTGGTGGTTAACTATCAATGGTGGTCCACAGAGGGACAAATCAAAAACATGACAGGGTGTTGGGCACCCAAGGCTGTCCCATCTGGGATGAACCTACTATGTCTCAATTTGTTAATGACACTTATGGCCAGAATGTGTCCTAACACACACAGTGCAGTGTCCCCTGCTCTGTGTAGCTCTGTCCACCATCAAAGGTGTCCACAATGAGCACACAAGCATCTAAACTGGACATTGGAGTGATGGAAGACAGTGGTTTGGTTTAAATAGTCCTGTTTCCCTTTACATCAAATAAAGTTTAGGTACATTTGCAGTATGGAGTCACTGGAACAACCTTCTTACAACCTCTTGAACTTATTGGACTTAAAAGGATCTGCTGGAATGTCTTAGTTATTGAAATCAGGATGTTGGATGATGATCACCACCCCACCTCATTCCCAACTCCCAACTCATCCCACAGAACACAGTTTCACTGATCCACAGCTCTATACCTTTTTTCGGCCCATGCCTAGCATTAGGCATCATGCCAATAGGTTAGTGTTTAACTGCTTGAGAGTCCTATTCTATTGGCAATATGTCTTTAGAGGGACTGGGGGTGTGTACTTGCATCTTTGTCAGCAATTAGTGCAACTCAAAGTAGCTCAATGCATTCATTAGAAGCAATGTCCACAAATATTTGGACATATGGTGTATTATAGGCGAAAACAATAGCTGGAGTAATGACAAATGCATTTCGTTATGGTGTTTATGATGGTGTTGGTCATCATTAGGGCATTATCACTCTAAATAAATTTGAAGAGTAGAAAGAGTAGAAATTCTGATCTCATGAGAAGATATAAAAGTAGAGGAAGCAGTGGAAAACCATAAAGAAAGTCAGTATTCTGGGGACGTATTCTGAGGCTGGGGACGCTACAGTGCAGATTTATGGGCAGCATCTTCAGTAACGAGTTTGGCTGTGTTTGTTTATGATAAAGAGAAGACAATAAAATTTTTAGGAACCCAATGGGAGTAGTGCGTTCATAACACAGCTGTGTAGAGTGATGGTTTAGTGATGTTTTCACATCAAACATAAAAAGTTCTATTTCTAGATAAGATTTAAATTAAAGTTGGGCATAAAGTTGTAAAGTAAATAATTAGGAATGCAGATTAGTTAATGGATTAGGTTATGAGGAATAACAATATGATCACGCGTTTTAACTCAGAGCATCTGCAGTCTAGTCAGTTTCAGCAAAAGGCAGTAAGGAGAGGAGAAAATGTGATTTTCATGGATGAAAAAAAAAATAAAACATCCAGTTCCATTACTGCAGCTGAGCCGGGTTTGATCTGGTGCTTCTCTCTGATTTCATGTCAAATCCGTTCAATTCCCAAAAGGCTCCCACTAACACTGTGTCACTCCCTGTGAGTTTAAAAGACACTTCTTAAAATAAAGGTGCAAATAAAGGGTTTTTTGAGCAATGCTTTTTACAAACATAAAGAACCATGTTTATGAGAGAGATGAGAGACTCTAGGAAGGACCTTTAAATTGTTAAAGTAACATTTAACGCATACTGGGATATGGTCTTAGGGACAGTAAAACATAGCTGAGACAAAACTCACCCCAGTTTTTACCCAAGTTCAGTCACTCCCAGTCCCCCCACTAAAACTACCTCTATCACACACGACTACTAGTCCTGGGAGGGTGAAGGTCTTTCTTCTTTCTTCTTCTCCACCACATTTTCTTTAGAGGATGTTATCCTGAACATGACGCCAAGTAGAAAATATATTTATTCATCTAATCAAATCAAACAAAATAATTTATTAGTAATTATTTATCATTTAAAATAAGCTGATGAAACAGTGGTAACAATGTTTTCTTGGCCTTTTGTAGAGGATGTGGTGTCTTTTAAATGATCCCATTTAGGCAGTGTAAAAAAACAAACAAAAATAATCAACATACATTATGTGCCCAGAGTAGTAACAGGGGGTTTACCTCACACTAGATTTTAGGAACATTGCTGTAAGAATTTGATGACACTTGACCTTGAGAGCATTAGTAAGGCCAGGTACTGATAATGGATGATTAGTTACAGATCAAACATGTCACTCAGCCTCCAGCACTCTAGAGAACACAGTTCTTCCACACTGCTATACCCCTATAGCCCACGTCTAGTATCAGGCAGCATGGTGCCAATAGCTTCATGATGATCTGCTCCAGAGAGTCCTATTCTATTGGCAGTACTTCTCTACAAGCACTAGACAAGCTGTGTGTGTACATGTGCAGTTTTTAAGACAGTAAATTGATCAACTTTAAAAGTGATATTGAACAGTTAAAAGCAGATCAGCTTGATATTTCTAAGGATCTTCAAAAAATCTTTAAAAGAAGTCCTGCGGTCTACTGGATCCCACATGCAACATACCATGAGTGTTGTATTCTTAAATCTGCTGATTAAGCAATGTAAGATGAGCAGTATAGAAATAAACTGTGTTATTGTCTTTGGCAGATTAGGAATCAGTGAAATGAGAAAGTAAATGAGATGTCTAATATTCGAACAGTTGAAATCAAATCAGAATGATGCCTGTTCTGAGTGCACACCCTATGGATATTATGCTGTTTGTGCACGTTCTGTTTATCTCTTATGGTTCTCGGTACGAGCCTTAATCAGAGCACTCAACATTGTCTACATATGTCTGCAAATTGTACAAAACAGTAGGTAAAGTCTGGCATATAAACAGAGTACAGATAATCTAAAGCAGATGTGGAGGTTGTACGTGAAACAATTCCAGATGGAAGGCAGATGGCACCTAGTGTAGCTTTAACTGCTCAGTGAAAGGAATACCGTTGGGTAGAAAAACAAAAAAAAAAAAACCCTTTGAGATGTTCCAATCTGTTTGCTCTGAGAAGGATCAGGCTGACAGCAGGACATGCTTTATCATTAGATAATGAATGTGAGCTCATAGTAAATGAGGATGATGAAAGACAGGCACGAGAGACTCCCCAATAAAGCAATTAAAGCCCCTGAGCTTGCGGCTGCTCAGCCATTCACCAGCATCACGTTGTCATGACAACACCGCCCAGCTCCAGACCGTGCTACTAAGAACGAGGAATTATCCCCCACCCCATTCTCCATCACCACCACCACACCACCACCCCACCCCTGTGGTGCTGGATTCAAACATCTCACACCAGATTCTGACACATTAGAAATGCTTCATTCTTTAGGAGCTGGAGGTTCTATATTTGACTCAGACACATTTAGCTCAGGATATTAATGCCAGTAATAACATCAATGAATGAAGCATCGCTTATACGTGAGATAACCTGAAGTCGAGAAGATACAGACCAGAAGATACAGAACAGTGTCAATGCCACTGGGTGCTGTCCATTGTCCTGAAACGATGCATTAAAAAAAAAGCAGAAAACTGAAGAAGGTGAAGCCCAGCTGCGTTCTCCTCCACACTGTGGTGTGTAGTCTTCAGCTGAATGATCAAACACTCTTGCCCATGCCTTGCACCAATGGTGTGTGTGTTTCCGTGGCAACAGCTTTCCTCGAACCGTGACAAGTGTTTGTGTGTTTATGGGAGAGTGTGCGCAAACATGGTGTTAAAAAAATCCCACACACAGCAGAAGAGGAGGCCCATGGAACGACTCAGCTTCCCGAGTAAGTGATGAGAGGAAGGATTGGAGAAGAGCAACAGGAGGATGTTAAGAGCAGCTGGAGCACCTCCGCCAGGTGCTTCTCACACACTTAACGAGATTTGCAAAGCTGCAGCGAGCCCGCACAGTCTTTTTCCAGGAGGCAGAAAGACAAGTGCGTAATAACTCCGCTTACAGACATAGAACATCTCCCAAGAACAGCACAGCTCCTCAGAGCTAATAGTGATGTCCTCGGTTTTCTTATAATCACACTGATTGTGCCATAAAGGCCTGCTGACAGCATTCACAGGCTCTCTATTTGTGTCTTTTGCTTAAAATGCTCACTCAGACCTCAAAACACTTTCACGAAGGTTCAGCTATGGATAATGGTTGTGGTCATAATGATGGTCATTATCATCAAATGAGTACACAATTAAAAAAAAAAGAAGTAAAACACGTGCACAATCAGAAAGCCAACAAATACAGCTGGATTAAGTAACATACAAACAAGATAAGGATGTAGACCCAGTTTCTGATAGAGCCTCTCTCAGAACAGCCTCAGTTCTTTTTGTTCAAAACACTCCTTTGGTTCTTCTGTTCTTCCACATCCCAAAGTTCCCAAAGTGTTCTAGTGGATTCAGATTACTGGGAAAGACACAAAAACACTGAAGTCATTGTCCTGTTCATCCGTTTGAGAGACTTTTGCTTTGAGAGACGTTTGATGTGGTGTATCATCATGCTGGGAGTAGATGCCCTCCTGCTCTCCATGATTGTACAGTGATTATCTGTGGTTATCTGAGTTACTATAGCCTTTCTATCAGTTTTAACCAGGCTGATCATTCTCTATTGACCTCTCTCATCATAAAAAGGCATTTTGGTCTGCAGAATTGCAGATCTGCTGCTCAGTGGATGTGATTTCTTTATTCCACCATCCTGAGAAACTCTAGAGACTGTTGTGCTGCATATCCCAGCAGACCAGCACTTCTAAAAACACTGTAACCAGCCATTCTCAAAATCACAGAGATCCAGTTTGCCTCGTTCTGATGGTTGATGTGAATGTTACCTGAAGCTGCTGAACTATATCTGCATGATTTTGTACACTGCACTGCTGCCAAACAATTGGCTGATTAGATAACTGCATGAATGAGTAGGTGTTTAGGTCTTCCTAATAAAGTGCTCTTAATAAACTGAACCGGGCCAGTTCACTTTGTTCCTGCTCACACAAACCAAAATAAATAAAACAGTGGTAGCAACCTTTTCATCACATGCCATTACGCCCACTTTACGTCTTAATAAATAATTATCTCCCCCTTTTTTCGGTTATTCTAAATTTCACTAGCTTGTAAAAGTGGAAAGCGTGTCAAATGCTGGTTTTCAGTTTTGCCCTACAGCATTCTTTTTTGTTCATAGGAAGGTTCACTCGAGTGCAAATGTATGTAAATTGCAGATGGTTGCACACAACAAATTTGCATAGGATTCTTTTGATAAATGGATTTGTGTGAAAGCAATCAGATTTCAGATTGTAAGGACGCTTGCTGAATGTGCTGTGATAAGAGTTTGTGTTTGCAGTGGTATTACGAAAATATCCAATGCTGCTTTTAGTTATTGTATCTGATCTATTGATCTGATAGTTCTGTATGACAACACATTGGATCTGGACACTGGCTTTGAGGTAAAAGAGCAGAATGTTAGAAGCATCTTTACACACTGTCCCTACTTAGAGGAAACAGAATTAATGGCACAGCTGACCAATAATATTAAGGCAAATCATCATAGTTAGATCATACAGACATCATACACATCACCAGATGCTGAGAATTATTTACCATTCAAGCTCTTCTAGATCTTTAAGCTTCTGCTTTGTGAAGCTCCAAAAATAATCTACATCCACTGATATCCTGAAGTAGATATTCCAGTTAGTGAAGTCAGGATGCTGGACGATGACCACCCCACCCCACATCATCATCCCAAACTCCCCAACTCATTCCACCCAAAAGTACTGGATGGAGCTCCACCACCATCACTCCAGAGAACACAGTTCCTCCACTGCTCCACAGCTCAATGCTTGGGGTCTTTATACCCCTCTAGCCCACACCTGGCATTAGGCATGTCTGATACAACTTATGGAGTGATTTGCGTTCACACATACAGCTCCTCTGGAGAATGGCTGGGAAAGGTCTGGCTTACTGTACAGATCTGAAAGGGTCTTATGTTGTCTATCATTGCTGTTTCGCAAGAATCTCATATAAGCTTTTACAATATGAAGAACAACTAGCTAGATTCACATTACCTAAAAAAGTGGAAAACAACATAAATGGAGATACAAGCTTTTTGCTTGACAGTGACTATGCAAAAACTTGAACATCAAATGGTAGTGAATGTTATTTAGCAGATTCTGCTCCATCGTTTCAGTGTTTGATTGTATCCACTGTCAGAAGAAATGTAGTCAGCATTGCTTCCCACCCACCAATCAGCAACATCTCACCACATCAATCACTAATTTCCAAAACGGCTCGCTGAAACCCATTTGCCTAATGGGGTATCAATGCCTTTACAGTACAGCTGGGTCAATCCGCCCTGAGCTTGTGTCTGGCCATTTTTCTCACTTTAACATGCAGATAATGAACAGAGCAGCTCCTCGCGGGGAGTTCACGCTCGCATTCTGCTGCCGAACCGACATTTAAAAGGATTTCACATGACAACTCCTGCCATCCAGGATTAAAGCGTGCTGTTTGAACAGGTGCTCCACTGGATCAGTACAATGCTCTCTGCCAGTCCTGATACACATCATAATCACAGTGTGTGTGTGTGTGTGTAACACACATACTTTTACCTTCTTCTATCTCATTCAGCCCATTCAGTTTTTTGTGAGTGTGCAGAGCAATTAAGCTCTCAGGGGAAGAACATGAGCCAGAGCCGAGGAAAGAGCCGGTCTGGCAAAAGGACGACTCAGTTAGGAGCTCATCCGTTTGCACAAGGTAATCGTTTTTTTTCTTCCGTTTTAGACCACATAATGGCTCCACCAGTACTCCGACACACACACTTACCCTACCCCTCACCCACCCTGTCTCTCTCCCACTCTTTCCTTATCACTCCCACATTTTGCAGCTGGCCACCAACACTGGTAGACGCTGATATCTGGTTGAATATAGGTTGCAACCCCAGGTGACAAAAGCTCAATATCAGGAGAAGCTCTAATGTCAAGCTCAAAGCTGATGTAGAATAGTGACAACAGCTGACATCAGTATTCTTTGTTTTTTTTTTTTGGAACTTAGTTTTATTTAGTTTTCATTGGACAGAGTTTACCATACATAATATTCTTTCCTTTTTTTCCAATTTGCATTAACACACAACCAAAAAAAGTATCCACTCAGGACTAAACAAAGGGTATAAGAGGTATCATAATATATAATATAAAATTAAAAGTAATAATAATAATAATAATAATAATAATAATAATAATTATATCCAAACAGAAATAAACATATTGTATTAATAAATCAATGTTCAATGTCGTCTAAACATCACATGGCAACATTATATTGACATTAAATGGCTTCTACTTAAAAACCTCTATGTGGGGTTTGGTGATCAAATCCCAACATCTGCTCACCTTTATAACTGTAATGTCTACACAACATGAAATTCATTGCCAGATATATATTGTTGGTTTAGTAACCAAAATTCAATGTCTGCCTAATGTTAGCATTTGATGTCAACCCTATTTTTTTTTCAACTAAAATTCGTTGACATTTGTTGACTTGAAGCTGAGATCCAGAAGCTGGAGGTAGAGCAGCATGTGGGCTGAGGCGGTAGAGTAACACTACAGGGTTTTACACTAATATGACTCTATGGGTTCTGCAGCGTTACACAGCAGTTCTGGAGAGAGGTTCTCCTCCTGCAGCTCAACCACCAAACCTCCATAGTGCAGTAGCAGCAGCAGCGCTCCGGCCCGGAGTGGGAGTGACGGAGACGCCCTTCTCCCTGTTCCAGTCAATGGAAGCTGATTAAACTGACACATGATGTAGCCCAAACCTAAACCCACTAAGCTTTCTTCCAGGTGTGGGAGATGCTTTACTTAGATTATACAGATTTACTGTGTTTTGCCATCTTATGAGCCGCACGCTCCACCATCACACAAATGACAAATATATACTGTATAAATCAGACACACCAGCACTTCAAACATCTGTTCAGTTGAGGTTTGGAACAGGCAAACTGAATGACTTTACTTGCCATGTTTGTGCTAAGTGTGCCGATTCTAGCATCTCCCAATTGGCTATTGTCCTGGGCTCTTCACACACTCAGAAACCACCAGTGATTGGTGATCTCTTGGATGAAAACAACTTGTGCAATCATGCAAGTAAACAGACGATCCCCAACCAGGCACATTACATCTGAATTCAACACTGGTGTTCAAAACATCTCAAACTGCCGCATTTATGATTATCCTGAATGAAACTCGGTGAGTCTGTGTTGTGAGTAAAAAGCTTTATTCCAACAAATTCAGCAGGAAACAAACATCAAAACCAGCACAGTAAGATAATACTACAATAACCTGAAATTTACATTTACATTTACATTTACATTTACGGCATTTAGCAGACGCTCTTATCCAGAGCGACTTACAAAGTGCTTTGATATTTACCCAAGAAAACCTTAGCTAGTTAGAATAGGCTAATAATTCAAAGGATACCTCTAAGCTTTAGACATTGCTAAACACAATACAATAAGGCGACCATAGTACTCTATTCGCCCAAGTACTCTCTGAAGAGGTGGGTCTTCAGTCTGCGTTTGAAGACAGCGAGCGACTCGGCCGTTCGGACACCCAGGGGCAGCTCGTTCCACCACTTTGGTGCCAGGACAGAAAAAAGCCTGGACGCTTGTCTTCTACTAGAACCAAAAAATGATTTCATATTAAATGTAAAAATGATTATGAGAAAAGCTGTAAATGAAGACATTTTATGGACAAAAATATTGGGACACCTGCTCGTTCATTGTTTCTTTGGAAATCAAGTGTATTAAAAAAATCCTGCTTTTGAGTAACTGTTTCTACTGTCCAGAGAAGAAGGTTTTCTATTAGATTTTAGAGAAGCTTGCTGTAAAGATTTGATTGCATTCAGCGATGAGTGTTAATGACGTTGAATGATGATCACCACTCCAACTCATCCCAAACTCCCCAACTCAGTATCCCAAAAGTACTGGATGGAGCTCCACCAACATTTCCAGAGAACACAGTTCTTCCACTGCTCCACAGCTCCTCAATGCTGGGGGGCTTAGTTTGACTTATCTCACTGCCATTCATATGTTTCCTGAAAGTGATATCACTGTTTACACAGTTTTATATTACTTTTTGCAGTTTTAAATCAGAAGTAACAGGAAGCGACCAAAACACTAAACTATGTATTTTCAGAAAATTATATATTCTACATAAAATATATGCAATTGATTTCAGAACCAAAAAATGATTTCATATTAATTTAAGTTGTATAAATCAGAAGGTAAAGACAGTCAATAATCTGTGGGCTGAGAGTCATTTCGTGAATATTTTGTGTATATTATATATTGTGTATACATAAGCATTATTAATCTAAAACATGTTTTGAGATTTTGTTGTTTTGTTTAGTTTTTTGGGGTAAAAATAACAAAAGATTCATCTGGGAGATGCAAACTGTTCTCTCAATTCTAGAATGACCCAGATACAGTAAATGTGTAGCTAATAAACTAGAAGAACAGTAAATGGGCTCTTGTGATGTGTGGTGCAGGGCTTTAATCTTAAGATAAAGACATGAACCAGGAGGAGATCCTCTGCAACAGAACTGTGCCTCCTTCTATCTTTTTAAGTCTTTTATTTTTATAACTTCCAGTGAAGGATAATTTGTTTCCTGCTCTGCTGTTCCTCTGAGCCATGTTAATTAGGAGGGAAGTAGTTGCTGCTCTGTAGAAAGTGGAATCTAAGCTCAGGGACTGAGGAGCTGTCAACAAACATAATTCATCATTCTCCCCACCGCTCACAGGACATCTGGATTTAGGGAGCCTTGTGAAGCTCCATAACAAACCTTTTTGAGGCAATCTTTTTCATGAACACAGTCCAGGATGACCATAACATGTTAGATACACTATTTGGACAAATGTATTGGGACAGGTTTTGTCATGTAAAGGTCATAGGGTTTCGTTTGTTTTGAAAGTGATTCTTTGGTTTCTTTTACAGGATTTGGGGTACTGGGAAATCTTGGTGATGAATTCTCTGAGCATTATAAGCCATTAAGGGGCTGTTAAAATAAAAGAGCGCTGAGAGATCCAACTATGCTAGTTACTACAAGCCAGCAACACTATGGAGGGGTTAACACAGGTTCTTTACAATAGGGTCTAAATGAGCGCTGGTGGAAGAACAAAGAGGCCCAAAATAGACATCCATTGTTTAATTTATTCAGTTTGAAGCTCTTGACTCTGGAGTTGTTCATTTCTCTTTTTGTGAACAATATATTTGGCAGAATGTATATTACCACATCAGTGAGCTCACAGGCCGCCGCTTTATGAACACACTCTTAAAGAAATGTTCTTACTGATGGTACTACAGATTTTCACACTGTGGTGCTCCAAGAACCATTCAGATGCTTAAATCGCGGGTTTGGTTCTTCACATTCAGGAAAATCTGCTGTTTTTTTTTTTTTTTTACAGAATTACCTAGAATAAAATTATTCTATGTTTCCAAGCCAAAAAACATTTTCAGTCCTCTAAAGAACCATTTTTGTCTAGAATCTAGTTTTTGTTAAAGTGAAATACAATAAAAATAAAGGTGCTACAAAAGTGTCCATGAGCAATGTTATGAAATAGCCACGCTTTGTTCCATAAATAAATATTTTTTGTAATGAAATTGTGAGAACCTTTAAATTAGTAAAGAAAATATCTATTTTACATAAATGATTGTGGAACCAACTCTTCATTTTAAAGATTGTATGAGGAAGAAATGTCACATTTTGCATTCTCCACAATGGCTCACCTAGAACATGGGAAAGTGACATGGTGACACCATGATGATAACAATGCTAAGAGAATCTGTAATCAGTCAGAAATGTCAAATATCTCTGCCTTTGACCGAACCCCCACTGTAGCTCCAGCACAGTGTGTATTACAACAGAGAGTGCAGTGGGGTTGTCTCATTTATTTATTTAATATTTAATAAATGATGAGATATTTATAAATTATGCATTCATCTGTATGCATGGACAAGTTTCACCGAGCAGTTTGGCCTTTAGATTAGCTCGTAGTGCCCATGAAAAGCACATGTCTGTCTTTTGCCATTGTTTCAGCATCACACCACTTTTCTAATCCACTGTTGATTGACTGTTGGTTCTCCTGATTCTTCTCAAGGCTTCAGGTTTAAGGCTGAGTTAAAGGATTTTTTACCCTGTTAGTTTAACCAATAGCAAATTGAATTGTTTATCATTCTCTATTTTTTATTATTTTACTATCCATCTGTTTTTTTAGATAAACATTCTTGTTTTTGAACCTATTTTAATATTTTATTCCCAATCATAACATTTAACATATTTGAATATCAATTTGATTTGTCTGAAATATACTATATAAATAGAGTTTGATTGATTCTTGTTAATCTTTGTAGAGATAAATATTTCAGTTTGATTTTTTTCTTCTTGGACATGCTGTATTTAACCATGCTCTGAGATCAGGAAAGACATTTCAAGTGTTTCTAAACTTATGGTGAGATGAGATTTGAAACTGTTGCATAGTCATGGTTTACCGACATAAGCAAGCAATTAAAAACTAACATTACATCAAAACGTGCATTATATAGCATTCAAATGCATAAACTGGTGCTACAGCAGTTTTTATTTTTATTTTTATATTTCATACAGATTATTTTTACTAGATCAATCTTATTTAATTTGACTTGTTTGGAAAGTGCTCCATAAATATGCTATACATTTAAGATATACATAAACAACTTTAAAAAGAAACATTAGATTTAAATGTGCAGATCATTATAGAGAATTTAATTGCAAATACTGGTGCTGCAGCAGCTCGCCCACTACCAGCTTTTTGCCGTTTTGTCACATGGTTTTGAAAGAATTTGGGTGATTCAAGGTCTTAAAAGATACACCAGTCCACCAGAGTCCTTCAAATTCTCAAGAATAAAAGGTTGAGGACATTTCTCTGCTGAATTAAAAATATCCTACGAAACAGGACAACCTTCAATGACAGAGCTGAGAATGAAGGCACTGGCACTGGGGATCTTTCTTTTTCCCCTATCCTTATGTCCACTAACCTCAATCCCAGCTGAACTTGCTTTGCTAGGACTAATTAAAGTCTCTTTGGTTAGTCTCGTTTGTCACTTACCCTGCTTCTTGCTCTCTGTGAATGTTGGGTTCTTGTTTGTGGTTTTAGTTTTTATTTAATCTATTTGCTTCTTTGACATCTTAAATTTTCCTTTTGTACTTCTGCTGCTCACCCCACGTCTATAGTCTGAATAAAAAACAGTAATTTACTCTCCTAATAAAAGCCAATTGTGTTTTTTTTTCTTTTCTAATTACAAGGAATTAAATTCAGTAAAATATATTACATTGAAACATTCTTGGCACCTTATCATACAGTCTCCCCACTGCCTACTTAAGAACTCAGTATGTTATAGAAGTAAAAACACAGCAATGCTTTTAAGCAGATCCAGAGATTTACATACACATCACATACAAACAACATCTCAGGATAATATTGTCCACAAAAACCTGTACATTTCTCTTCTGTTTGTTTACTGGAGGACCTCTAGAAATGAGCTCCTTGGATCAAAACATAGTCACATGCATAAGTTCTTCTCTAAAACTTGCTTACTCATTCTGTTGCCACTCTTGAGATTTCTGTTCAGTTTAGCCCACTCCTAAACTAACTTTCTGCTTTGTGTCCAAGCAGAAAACATCACTGACACTCCTACAGTCCAGAATGACAAAAGGGTGCACAGATCCAAATCTATTCAACTGAGAAGATGATTCAGTGCTGTGGGTCTAAAGGACGTAGCGTGGATTAAGAAGTTCTTATAGACAAAAAGAAACTGATGAAAACTGCTGAACATTTGTAAACTGACACTGAGAAGCTGCTGATATAAGGTCATCAAAACAATAATGCAGAGCAGACAAGCAAACTCGATAATACCTCAAAGTAAAGGTTTGGAAATGCCTACTGAAAGTGTAGACCTAACCTATATTGAAATGCTGTCATGTCCCTTTTTCCATTTTGGGTATAGGGTGTTCAATACATTTTATAAAGAAAAAATAAAATAATTGTGTTGTTTTTTGTTTGTTTGTTTGTTGTATGTATTATTAGGTTTTGGTTAAGGATGTCATTAAGTGTCTGAAATCCATAGAAATTCAAATACATTTTACAACACTGAATATTTACCTTCTTCTGTGTAATTCTGTGCAATTTTATTATTTATTTATTTATTTATTTATTTATTTTTTTGTTGCTTTTTTTGCATTAAAATAAATAAAAGGACTGAAAGGTGGACTTTTACACAGTACTTTATTCATGGATAGAATTACTGAGATGTCAACAGCACAGCCCATAGCACATGAGAATGACTAGCTCTTACTTACTTCTTGATTATTTTACTCTCCTGAACTGGAGAACAGAGGACATGTCAGTCATATAGAAAACAGTAATTATAGTCAGACAGCAGTCAAAACAGCCTTCTACTCCACGCTCCTTCCATTGCCTGAAGGCAACACTCTGCAGCTTGGGCTAACAGCTCTCATTCTCTCAGTCTTCTGTGGAAATCCTGAGGCGGACTGTGATCGAACTGAGGGTTGTTTCAGTGTCAGATTAAATATAAGATTAAAGATAAATATCTATTGATCCAGAGGAAGCACTGATTCATCATTAACCACTAAACTGATCTGATGATCCGAATCTGATGATTATTATCAACTTTATATTATTAGATAATGTTGGGCATGCAAGAAGAAGAAGAAGAAGAAGAAGAACTTGCCCAAATAGTGATCATCCAGCAAACATCACTTTAAAAAAGTGTGAATGATAAGTAGTATTACAGGAAGTCGTGAATAGCCACAGGGTAACATCTGAGCCCGGCCCTCTCTTGCATTGAATAATATCAATGTTCATGAGTCCACCATCATACAAACACTGAACAACAACAACGTGTACAACAGGATACCAAGATAAATGCCTCTACTCACCAAAACAGAAACCAGAACACTCAAATGTGGGTCAAGACAACAAACTGAATTAAATTTAACCAAAGAAATGGCTAAATCAAGAAGTTCAAGTACAGACCTTTAGTTTGTGGAAGAACCTAAATAACAGTTTGTCTAATTTTAAAAGATGTGATCTAGATCTGATTTCAGGTTAAGTTTAGCAGAAATAAGAAACTTTTAAAGGTACACAGATGTTCTTGTAATTCAGTATATATGTTGTGTGATCCCAATATTACGGCATTTGAATGATAATCCAGCTTTCCCTGACTTTACACATGTTCATAAAAATCTAATATACACAGTCATATCAGAATACTGTAGTGGTGATCAAGCAGCTGCCCCCTAATAACCTGCACCTGACACAATCATCATGGGCAAAAGACAAGATCTGAATGAAAGAACTGATGTTCAAAAGGGTATGATATGGGTACAGGGCGAAGGGTGGGAGCATCGCGGAAATCACTAACTTTGAGGGGTGTTCTAGAGCTGCCATAGGTGAAGGTGGCCAGTGGTACTAAGCAATCGACGGGCCACTGTTGACCAGTTAACCTCATATAATGAACACCTTCTGTCACCTACTACAGTCCATACCATGACAACTTGCTCATGTCATCCGAGTCAAGGCTGGTTATTCTCACTATGAAGCAGGTGGTCATGATATTTTTTATATGACTGTGTACATGTGTACAGTGTCTTTATAGATGTAGATGCAATATGAGCAATAGTCTGAATCATAAGAAAACAAACTGTCCTCTGGAGAAATACATCTGTGTTTTCTGCCAGTCCTGTAGAATTTACTGCACAAGGCCAAAGCAAACAACACAGAGCTGCGAGCGTGAAAATCTCACATCCACGTCCCATACCAGTAAATAATCTCTCACCAGCAGTGTTATGAAAATGTATGAAAATAAACTATAACACTAAACCTGGCTCACATGCAATACAATAATAAAATACAAATAAAATAAAATAGAATATAAAGCAGTGGAATCTGTGAACGAATGAAATTCTATTAGTATTTAACGGCGTGCTAAGGTAGTGATCTGTTACAGCATAAAACTGAGCCCCTGGTATCGGCAGGTGGAGAACAGGGCACGCTGTGTGCAGTGGATTGTTGGCATTAATGGAGCATTCAGGGAAAAACTGGAGAAAGGCCCAAGAACTTGGGATGTTCTATGTGTAATGGAGATGATTATATTTAATTATCTGGACCAGGACTGTTCTTGCCAAGAGCCTGCGGTGAAATTAGTTTCCATCCCCTAAGCAATCAGATCAAATGGGATTGCACCTGAAAGCTGAAAGTGTCCTACTTTTGTGTTTCGGGTTCAGAAACACCCAGAAAGTGCTTTTAACAGAGAAGAGCAAAAGAAATGATGGAGGAAAGTGTTGCTCGAACCTTCATGCTGCTTTCATGAAAAGCTGAAAATTGAACATTGCATTCAACCTTGAAGGACGATTTTCACTTTAGTGGATCTAACAAGCAGGTTAGAATAAACAGTGGTGATTACTCTGACGGGAACCCACAGTGCATCCAGACCAGATACACAAGATTCAAAACCCTATAAAAAGACATGTTTTTGATACAATCTGTTAGTAGTAAGTTAACAGAATTTAATACACAGATTCTTGTTCTGTTAACATACTACAAGTTTACAAGTTTAGATCACTCAAAAAAGGTTTTTACAGCAAGTTTACTAGCATTCTTAAGTTAAATCAACACATTTTATCATTTTATTATTTATTATTTATTAGCAGGGGCATCATTAGTCACCATTTCTTGGGGTACATGTCCTAGTGTTTTTTTCTGGATTGTTGAGCAGAACCACAGGACGTGCTACACAATTCACAACAGGCACAAAATTTCCCATAAGCTAATGCTCCCAGTCAGTGTATTTTCTTTTTTTGAGCAGGATAATGGACGTTCCTGAATATTTAAAAGAAAGTCAGCCATGCAGGCAGGCTAATGATAGACAGGCTCATAGTTTTGATTATAGCCACTCATAACCATATAACCTACCAAGGTTAGTGCACTAGAGCAAAGGCATTAGGTTAACTAGCCAAGGGTACAGCTGTGTTCCTCTAGGTTCAGTGCGTGCTACAGTACGACAAGTAGTCTAAAAATGCCTCTTTGCACCATTTGTGTGTGAAAGAAACAGCAAACACACAAACACCAAAGTCTTCTAAGTCATTTAGCTGACCTTACACGGAGAGGAACTTTCTGGCCACAGAAGGAAAGAATGTCTCAGCTGGTTTCTACTTCAGTATTGATTGACCTAGAAACAGTCCTTCAGACTGGAGAACGATGACATTTGTAGAATAATAAGGTTGTTCCGACTAAAGAGACAACAGTGAAGACAAAGATTCCTGCTGTGCTCTCCACAGGAAGTGTTACTAAAGTTCTCTCCATTACTTGCTCTCTCCCTGTAGAAAAGACTCCTGAAGAAAATATATGTTCCTGGAGAATGCCTCCTCTGGCTGGCATCTGATGGGGACGGCATGACCTGCTCCTTTCTTGTGAGATACTAATAATATTCTGCAGTTTGTGATCACTGGGTGCCTTCAAAGGTTCAGCAGAGATATTGAACAAGCAGAGCTGGTAATGCTTTTTGCCGTTTCCTATATTTTGACCTCATGGCCCTTTTATACGACAGGGATAGCTCTGCTACAGATTTCAACACTTACAGTTTGGAAAAAGCCCAAAATTGCCCCAAGGTCTAAGGACAAAACATTACATCAAGCCAGGGTTCGACCCATTTAAACCACTTTTCCCTCTAGCGCCCTTTGAGTGTGGTTATGAGCCAGTGGAACCACGTTAGACTTCTCTATAACTGGACTGTTCGCCTGAGGCACTTCCTCAGAAAGCAACCTTCAACCTGAGACACCAGAAAAGATGTAGTGTTGTAGCATTTAATGTTTTAGCACAAGTTCCATCAAGAGGAGGACGCAGTAGGAGAATAAGAGAAGATTGTGTGAAATGACTTCAGCTGAAATATGGGTAGAAAATAAGAACATAATAGAAGCACCCTCTCCTCCTTGTGCTGCTTTCTTCCACCATTCTGACCAATCACTGAGCATCCCTCTGAATTTTGTCACTCCTATCAGTCGGTGTGCCAAGTGCTTATTAAGGCACTGTCAGACAAATGCAGTTATGATTCACGGCAGAGCTTTTACTATGATTCAGAGCAACTCTGTCTTGCAGTTATTATTTTCATTTATTTATTTATCTATTTGGTGAGAGAGGGGGTGGAACAAACAGAGAGGAAAGTTTGACTTTGACAGAAAAGAGAGAATATTTTATTATTCAAACTGGCATAATACGCATTTTATTATTCTGTTATGTTGGAACAATGAGTGGTGTATATATATATATATATATATATATATATATATATATAGACACACTCTGGTCCTTCAGGCTGTGCTGTAAACTCAATGAAGGCAGTGTGACACGCTCTTGGTCTGGAAGAAAGGGGTGTGTCTATGAGTGGGCGAGTCTGGCTCTGCAGCCCCAGACTGTGACATTTTCCTGTCCATGCCTCACAGTTGATATGAGTTCTTGTGTTTGAATGCTGTGTGCATTTTACACCAAATATGTCAACTTTCCGCTTTGGATTCATTTCTTCAAAGCACATTGTTCCAGATGTCCTGCTTATGGTCTAGGCGTTCTCTGGAAAACTTGATACATAAAGCTTGTTTCACTCATTTTTCATTTTTTCTCATCACAAAAATAATGTCCATTAGGAATGCTCATTAGAATATTACAACTATAGCTATGCAGTTTTCAGCCGGGTCTTATCAGCAGTTATTAAGCAAGCAAAGATATTAAAGTTTGTTTCATCACAATTTTGCTGGATGGTTAAATAACACTGACTTTTAGTATCATGCAAATTATTACAAGCCATCATGCTGACAATAATGAGGTAATTGATGGGAATGTACAATATAATATATGTATAATATCTATTTCATATTTATGGTCATTTATGGCTACATTCATAAATGACACATCAAATGAATGTGTCAAATAAATATCAGCCGTATACTCTTACTTATTAATAAGGGATGTGATGATGTGGGGTATATTTCAAGACATTTTAGGGGATATTCTCTGTGAATTTTCGAGGTTGTGACAGCACTGCTTAGTGTCTTTGGCTCATGGCCTGTCTGCAAGAGCATGCACAGCACTGACTCTACCTCTCCACACCTCCTCCTTTTCTCCTGTCACTGCTATATTGTGTTGTAGTGAAGGTGGCATGTTGACACTGCCGTGGGCTCTTTGGCCCATCGCTCAGAGCTTGGAGCTTCTATGTGGTGACTGACAGTCTTTTATCACCTTCGCTTGTGTACCTTGCCCCATCTAGCCAACACGACCCTCACATCAATATGTGTCTATGTGTGTGAATGTGTGTCTGTATCTGTATTGGTGCTTTTCTCATTATACACTCTCAAAAATAACTGACAAAATTAACGTAGCCACATGTGTCTCCCTGGATAAGATTTCAGTAGATTGTTTTAATAAATGAGATTAAAGAGATGTTCCTAATACAAGTCCCTTTATTCAGGACCTTTTTTCAGTATACCATTGTGGCCAGACAAAAATATTGTATTTCTATTTTTGCCATTTTTCATTTTTTGACATAATGTGAATATGGCAGCTGTTCTTTGAATTGAGTTCATGATAAATGGACCTATAGAAATCTTCCAAAATGAATTAAAATAAAACATGGTTCATCATAGGGGGCAGTGGTGGCTCAGCGGTTAGAGCGCCGGGATATCGATAACAGGGTTGTGGGTTCGATTCCCGGGCTCGGCAAGCTGCCACTGTTGGGCCCTTGAGCAAGGCCCTTTACCCTCTCTGCTCCCCGGGCGCTGGAGTTGGCTGCCCACCGCTCTGGGTGTGTGTGTGTACTCACTGCCCCTAACACGTGTGTGTGTGTGAGTGTGTGTTCACTACCAGATGGGTTAAATGCGGAGGACACATTTCGCTGTACAGTCCACACTGTACAGTGACGAATACGTGCACCTTTATCCTTTATCCTTATCCTTTATCATAGATGCTTTGTAGAAGCTCACCTGGTATTCATCTTACATTCAGTACAACAGTATTCAGATACACATCAATGATGTATCAGCAGTGAAGGTTTTTTTTCAGTTCAGATCTGTAGACGTTCACCTGAGAATTCACTGATCATCTAACAGCTCTAATGCAGACCATCTCACCACCCTCAACCAGCTGCTGTAGACCTGCTGCTGACACCAGTCTGCAACTGGATTAGGTTGAGATTAAGGGTTAGGATTAGGGACAGGATACTTGTTAGAATTAGGTTGTAGTTTGAAGTTAAATTTTGCATTAGGATCAAGGTTAGGATTAGGATTAGGGTTAGGGTTAGGTTGTGGTTTGAGGTTAAGGTTAGGATTAGGATCAGGGTTAGGGTTAGGTTGTGGTTTGAGGTTAAGGTTAGGATTAGGATCAGGGTTAGGGTTAGGGAGTGGGTTAGGCTGGGTGAGTCTACTTGATGTAACAGATGAAAGTGAACTGAGCCTCTCCAACAGACAGAAATATTCAGACAAACAAATATACTACTTTAATAAAAGACTTTAAACTAATGTTGGAAGTCAGTCAGAGGTTCTCTAATGAGAATATGAATAGAAAACCACTAGAACATGTTTGTGTGGACAGGTACGGAGCTCAGTCTCGAGTGAGTG
Source organism: Salminus brasiliensis (assembly GCF_030463535.1). Classification (NCBI taxonomy): domain Eukaryota; kingdom Metazoa; phylum Chordata; class Actinopteri; order Characiformes; family Bryconidae; genus Salminus; species Salminus brasiliensis. The sequence continues at coordinate 762,273 of NC_132890.1, forward strand.
TGGTGTAGAATGTCTATGAATGAGCCCAAACAGCCCACAGAAAGAGAAGCCATGATGGACTGTTCACTAAAGTCTTCCTGACACCCAGTTGAGGCTATCAGTCTTATCAGGAGGGTTAAAGGGGCATGCAGTTGAAGCTTTGCGCCCCTTTCACACTCCTGATAAGACCGAGAGCCTCAACTGGACGTCAGTCTTATCAGGAGTGTGAAAGGGACACACAGCTTCAGCTCCTCCCTGTTTCACATCACCACACAACTTCTGGGAGCCTATCTTCTGCCATGTCTTTATCTTTCTTCATTGCAGAAGATAAATTACAATTGTTGTTTTAATATATTGTCTAAGTGCTAGTGCTGAAAAAATTCCAGTTCCACTTGCTGATATATTTCACTGTGTCCAACATGAACATGCATGCATTAAAACTGTTCTGGAGGCAGATTTGTATGATTTAAAGGGACACTTATTCATTAGAACATCTCCAAAGTTCTCCTTATGGAGTCTAGTATTATTGAGAGTTCTCCTCAGATCAACACCTGGTTTGATGGTAAATCAGGGCATAATGATGGTAAATCAGGTGAGCTGCTGCTGCTGCTGCTGCTGCTGCTGATGGGGTTGAACACATCCTCCACGCTGTGCTGGCTGGACTGGGGGGCGTCCAGGAGAACCCTGGAGGAGCCGAGCTCTGTTCTTCAGACTAGCTCACCGACAAGATCACACTACTTTCTTCAGAATGAGAAGCTCTTGCTCCTTGTTTACCTGCAACTGTTCTAATGAGATCTGGAGCTTCTACAGTCTCTCTCACTGCTGAGAAAAATGCTTTAAGATAATGTGATTAGATGAGAACTTGTGCTGTAAATCCAACAGTGTGTTTAGGAAAGTAGGGTTAACGGGTAAAGAAAGCATGCCCAAGCAAACTGCTGTGAGCCTGTCTAATGGGACTGCACCGTGAACCCCCCACTACCACACTCAACCCATTGCGCTGCCTATGGAAGATACTGTGGCTGTTTATGTAATGGTATGTGAGAAAGAGAATTGCAGCCAGAGGCACCTCTGCCTGTCAGTTGCCATGGACACCAAGCAGGATGGCTGGAGGCTACTAGCAGAGTCTTATGAGCTCTGTCTCATTTCTTCTTCATTTTCTCACTTATGAATCAGTCACATGTGTGATGAGTGACCCCACAAGCGTATAGTACAAACACCCTCATAGGAGCATGCATTTTCATATGATCTGCACTATAGCTGCGCTTTTCTTGCCAGATTTCCTTGTCTCCAACTCCCAGTCCCTGTACTGTAAGTCTCTCGCTGTGTCAGAAGACAGTGCCGCCGGCGTGGGAGGCTGAAGGCACCACATGCTTCCCGGGCCTGCAGGGTTTGCACTGCATCTTTTTGTACCATCAGCCATGCTGCACTGCTGAGCATTTCAACCAATGAGACAAGACTTTACTCTCATACCATGTCAGAAGAAGTAGATCCAAGCCACGCCTCCTCACATGAACTACCCAGATGGAGAAGAGCATTGGATCACCAAACTGTGGCATCATGTCTGAAGAATTTGGACCTTGCAGAAGAGGCTTATGTTCACCTTATGGTTCTGCAGAATCAAGCACTCCAATAAAAAATGCCAAAAGGACATATTTGGAGCAGAATCACAGAAGAACCACATTTGGCTTCCTAAGGAACCTTTCAATGCATGATTCTTGAAGGAGACTAATTGAAATACAAAGAGTTTAAGGACCACTTTTGGCTGCCTAAAGCAGTGGTTCTCAACCCTGGTTATAGAGTACCTTCTCTTGCTCTGAGCATTGTAACATTTTCCCTGATTCCAAAACACCTGATCTTATTAATCATCAAATGAATCAGTACCTGAGCTGAAGTGGGTGTGCTAGGTAGTACATGGTACGTTGTACATAGTACATTGTCTCATAAAGGAGATAATCCAATGTTGGGAATTTCTGTCCTAAGGAATTAAAAAAAATGTGGGTGTTAGGAATATATTTATAGAACATTCTATACAAAAGGTTCTATTTTTATAGGTTCTTCCTAGAACCTTTATATTATGCACTCAAAATGGTTCTTTGATGGATGCCATAGAAAAAAAAAACACTTTATTTATTTATTTTTTTTATTTGAAACCAAAAGTTGGTTCTCATATGATGAACAGGTGAATATGAATGAGATGCAGGTGCTGCAGGTGCTGCTGGCTAAAAGACTTGATACCAAGGCCAGCTGGTGGAGTGTAGGGGTTAAAGGGGTTAAAAAAAAAAAAAGTAATACATTTAAGACCAATCTGAAAATTATTATCAAACACATAGAGTTCCAAGATCCATCCACTCTTTTAAAAAAAGGTTCCTAAATGATAATTGGTTGGGCTATCCAGTTCTATGAGAAAAATCTTTGGAGGACTTTGTAAAGGTTCTTTAGACTTCTCACAGAGGTTATTTACAGAATCTGTATATAAACTCTAGTAAAAGTCTTTTACCAAGCACTTGACTTCCTGGGTGATTCCTGTGTGGATGTCTGACCGAATCAATAAGTCACTTCACAGAGGAGAAAGTGACCTCTACTATCCGCCCTTCTTGCCGCGCTCCTGCTCTTGTGGCTGTGGATACCACACCTTCCTATTTGATCAGAGCCATAGGGAAGGTTGTGTTGTTTCGAGCACTCAGGAGCACACCATACATCGACTAGTCATATCTTTACAACCACCTGGCTAATACTGTGTAGTTCCCTTTTGTGCTGCAACAACAGCTCTGACCCATGGAGGTATGGACTCCAAAAGACCTCTAATGATGTTCTGTGGTATCTGGCACCAAGACCAGTAATGCCAGCAGTCCTGTAAGTTGTGAGGTGGGACCTCCATGAGCATCAACAGTCTTCATGGATCGTCTAGTCGTCTAGAACATCACAGTTTGGTTCTTGTCAAAGTGTCCCAAATTCTTATGCTCATGTATTTTTCCTGCTTCAGCCTATTACCTTCAAGAACTGACTGTTCACCTAGACTGCTTCCTTGACAGGTGTACCTGAAACCAGATCATCAGTGTTATTCACTTCACCTGTCAGTGGTTTTAATGTGAGATTTGCTCAGCATACACAGGAAAGGACAGAACTGCAGGTATTGTTCTGTTTTATTGCAGTGATCCATTTTTCTGTTCGAATTTTCGTTTCCTTGCATCGTGATTACATCATTACTATCTTTAATTCTGTCGTGAGTTGAAAAGGGTTATTGCATATCACCTACAGTACAGACAGCGACCTTCTTATTCAGTATATTGTATACTAAAAAGAAGACAACAACCCACAGACACTTTTATATGCATGTTTCTTTAACAGTGAGACCCTGTGGCATGGAAATTGCATATCACATGCATTATTCAGCTTTGACTGCAGGCTCAACCTTTGTAATTGGGGACTGTGAGGTTTAAAGTGCCTCTGCTTCCGTTTCTGTTTGGCAAATAGCTTTTGCTGTCTGGCAGTACTTTGTACACACCTCTGCTAAACTGGCGGTCAAAGGTTATCTGATGATTTATGAGGCAAGGCTTTTTACAACATAAGGCCGGCAGTGAGAAATCTCACAGATCAGTCATTCATGGGCAAACCTGGTGCCAAAACTGTTGCTCACTGCTGCTTATTTTTCTTTGGGCATTTTTGTTGTTGTTGGTCTCTTTTCCCTTTTAGTTGGGTGTTTATTGGATAAAGATGACCTCAGTATCACAGGCAACACGTTTTACCCAGAGAAAGATCCAGGTGTCAAGGACCACGGGGCTCGCTGATAAAAGTACATGCATCTTCATTATCATCAGCATTCAAGCCCTGTCCGTTTGTGTTCTCACTCGACGTGCTCTTCACTGTCGCAGCGGCACCATCCCTGACGGAGAGGAGAGAAAGCTCGCAGAGAACTTTCACTTTCACACTGCAATGACTTGTCAAATGTAATAGGTCAGAAAAGTTGGGCGCTCGCTGCTTTTTCCGCTATGCACTCGTCACTGAGGGCTAGAGTGAAACTGGAGATTAAATGTTTGGAAAATGAATTTGACAGACATCTCAGGCACACTTGTGTAA